>NC_083236.1:4919265-5191765 GCF_032191835.1 Heteronotia binoei | reverse complement strand
CAATGGTTGAATTTTAGAGGAATAATAAATGGACTACAGTCAAAAAACGAGAACATATTTTTTCTTTTTTTTCAATTTTTTTATAAGGACTAAAGGATTATAATGAAGAGGGATTGTAATTATAACATATGGTTATTTCTTTCCTTTTTCTTCTTGTTTTAAGATTTTCTTTATGAAGATTCTTTAATTGATAAAATTACCTTTTATTTAATTGAAATACACCGTCGGAGTCATGGAAAGTGGGGGAGGGAGGAGGAAAATGTAATGTATTTGTATTAACTTTTAAATAATAGATGATAAGTATTATTACAATATATTGCAGTAAATAAAAATTGGTTTAAACCCAACATCTTTATAAATGATTTGGATGAAGGAGTAGAGGGAATGCTTATTAAATTTGCAAATGATACTAAATTGGGAGGGGTTGCAAACAAAGAAGAAGACAGAAACAGGATACAGGATGACTTTGACAGGCTGGAAAACTGGGCTAAAACAAATAAAATGAATTTTAACAGGGATAAATGTAAAGTTCTGCATTTAGGTAGGAAAAATCCAATGCATGGTTATAGGATGGGGGAGACTTGTCTTAGCAGTAGTATGTGCGAAAAGGATCTAGGGTTCTTAGTGGATCATATGCTGAACATAAGTCAACAGTGTGATGCGGTGGCTAAAAAGCCAAATGCAATTTTGGGCTGTATCAACAGAGGTTTGGTGTCCAGATCACGTGAAGTGATGGTATCACTTTACTCTGCTCTGGTAAGACCTCACCTGGAGTATTGTGTTCAGTTTTGGGCACCACATTTTAAGAAGGATATAGACAAGCTCGAACGGGTCCAGAGGAGGGCGACAAAGATGGTGAGGGGTCTGGAGACCAAGTCCTAGGAAGAAAGGCTGAAGGAGCTGGGCATGTTTAGCCTAAAGAGGAGGCGGCTGAGAGGTGATATGATCACCATCTTCAAGTACTTGAAGGGCTGTCATATAGAGGATGGTATGGAATTGTTTTCTGTGGCCCCAGAAGGTAGGACCAAAACCAGTGGGTTGAAATTAAATTTAAAGAGTTTCTGGCTCAACATTAGGAAGAACTTCCTGACCATTAGAGCAGTTTGTCAGTGGAACAGGCTTCCTCAGGATGTGGTGGGCTCTCCTTTCTTGGAGGGCTCTCCTAGTGGGCTCTCCTTCCCCCCACACACATACACAACAGACAACCTGTGAGGTAGGTGGGCTGAGAGAGCTCTTACAGCAGCTGCCCTTTCAAGGACAACTACTACGAGAGCTGTGGCTGACCCAAAGCTATTCCAGCAGCAGCAAGTGGAGGAGTGCGGAATCAAACCCAGTTCTCCCAGATAAGAGTCCTCACATTTAGAGAAGGTAGAAAAAGAAGTACTTTTTCTCCCTTTCTCACAATACGAGAACTCGTGGACATTCAATGAAAATGCTGAGCAGTCGGGTTAGAACTGATAAAAGGAAGTACTTCTTCACCCAAAGGGTGATTAACACATGGAATTTACTGCCACAGAAGGTGTTGGTGGCTGCAAGCATAGTCAGCTTGAAAAGGGGATTGGATAAACATATGGAGTAGAGGTCCATCAGTGGCTATTTGTCACAATGTATTGTTTGAACTCTCATTCTGGGCAGTGATGCTCTGTATTCTTGGTGCTTGGGAGGGGCAACAGTGTGAGGGCTTCTAGTGTCCTGCTCCCACTGATGGACCTCCTGATGGCACCTGGTTTTATTGGCCACTGTATGACAGAGTGTTGGACTGGATGGGCCATTGGTCTTATCCAACATGGCTTCTCTTATGTTCTCATTTTGTTATGAAAATAGTTATAGGAAATGACCATCTCATACTGGTAACATAGTGCTATATCAGGCCTGTTGTTTCAGTAAACTTTCAAAGGATATGGAAACCAAAGTATATGTACTACTCTGGGTCTCTTATGACTAGGCTATACGAAATAAGTAGAAACGGACAAGCTCCCTTCAGCTTTTTATTCATTAGCTTTTGCAGAGAACTGGGGGAGGGACTCCACACCCAGAGAGAGAAAGCATCCTAGACATTAATCACAGGTCCAAAAGAGTGGTGGAAAAGCCCCTGGAAGATAATTTTAAGTCTTCAGGGAACTATGAAATAGCTTAAAGAAACCTTGATATTGTCCTTATATTCTGAAATGTAAAATTAGACATTATCCTTCAGCTTTTGAGGCCCAAAGTAGACATTATGTCTAAGAGAAGTCAGTTTGGGGTTCCCCTGACCTGACGTTGTGTCATTCGGGAACTAGCTTTCCCAAGCATGCCAGAGCCCTCATGCACAAAACGCTGATGGTGCTCACAAGCTGACTGGGCTCTGGCATGCTTGGGAGCTTTTGTTCCCCAACATCACATTCAACTGAAGTCACATCAGGAGAACCCTGATCTGACTCCTGTCACATGTAATGCTAGTTTGTATCTCATTACACAAAATAATTAAGAACGTTTCAGGAAACAAACATTTAGGTCAGAGGCCATAGCTCAGTGGTAGAGCACATCCTTTGTCTCTCGAATATAAATACTCACTTCTGTAGGGAGCTATAGCTGATTAAAAAAATCCATCTGTTTTTAAAATTGGTTGCGGGGGCACAAATAGGTAGCTTCACCTAGGGCACCAAAAAGCCTGGCACCGGCCGTGTCTGTGAAGAGTTAATTCCTCACAGAAACAGAGAGCCTTGAGTGACAGCTTGCTCCAATCAATCTTATTGGTTGGCATCAGCTGAGTAGAGAACGACTTTAGAGCTGAATACTGAGGAAAAGAATTCATTTGGAATTCAACCCTGACAGAGAGCAGTTTTAACACAGAGAACAGGGGAAAGTTGGCAAGGATGAGCACATAGTTGACAGAGAGTCCCATTTGGGCCAAGAAAAGAGGATAGATTTTCTAGAGAGAGAAGAAATTTCCCTACCCAGTCTAAGCAGGGTGATAGCTCTGAAGAATGAAGAGATCCCTAGACTGGTGTGATTAGAAACTGCCTGTAGAGACCTAAAGAGTCAGTAAAAAACTGGTGTTTTTTCAAGAGAAGGGGTTTGAGTACTGGAAAGAGTGTGCTAGCCTTCTAGAAACCAAAAGAATAAGAATACTCAAAGAAAGTGTACTGAAGTGTTTGGGGAAAGCACTGTAACAAAAGCCTCTCAATATATAGATTTAAGTCACTGTGAAAAGCTTAAGAAACTCTTGTCATCCTGAAACGTAAGAACTAATGTCTGTGCATGTACTGGTTTTACCTCAGAAATTTCAAACCTGTGATTTCAAGAACCTTTGCCCTCTATGTTAAATAAAATATTTTAATTTTGGATTTCAAAATGCCTTGAGTGCCATTTAAGTTGTTTAAGGGGTTCCCTATCAATCCCTCAGGTTTCTGGGTTGAGCCAACAGCCAAAATATTGTACTGTGACAGGGTAGGACAGTCAAGAGTTCTTCAGCAAAGAAGAAAACCCATTACTAGGGCAGCTCAGTCAGTAAAGGGAAAGAAAAATGGAGGGAAAATCTTGCCTGTGTGGGAGGGAAGTGGATGGGGCTGTCATAGGACCATTGTTTTGTTTTCCATATTTGTTGGTATATCTCTTTAAGATTGTTATGGGATCAGTTTCTGTTGACATAGCACTATTGAGCTCCACCTGCTCTTGCTTCTAAAACAGCAGGTTCTTCTTCAAAAGATTATTTTCTGAATAGTTCTTCACTGTACTGTTATCATCTTTTCTTTATGTTGCCCTGTTCAGTTAATGCATTTCCATGTTGATCTTTTGAGATGCCTCACCATGCTTTACATTTCCCTTTGTCATCTTCTTGAATCTTATGGAATAGATCTCTTGTTCTTTCTTCTGTTGTTGTTATGTTTCTTTACACTGGTTATTATAATAGGTCTCTTTGTCGCTATATGTAAGTCACTTGAATGCCGCATTTAAACTGCTGCTTCTATTTCTGTCACCTTTTACTTTGGCTTCTGATTTACCTTTAGCAATTTTAAGAGTTTTACCAGTGATCCTCTGAGCTTTTCATTTCTTTTGGCTTCAGGAATAGTCTTTGTGCATTCTTCCCTGAGTATATTTTCAGTTTCAATCCATTGTTCTTTTGGTTCATGTTTCCATGAACTGGGTAATGCAAAACTGTTTTTACAAGGTATTTAAAGTTTTCAGTAATGTTGTTTAAATTGTATTTAGCATCTATGAATGCTTTGGTGGTTTTTTCCAGCTTTATTCTAATTTTTTATATCAACAATTAACAATTTAATTGGCCCATTTCAGATTCTGATGCTCCAGTTAATTCACTCCAGTGAATTCATAACTTCCTCCCACCCCCGCTTTTATTTACTTTCTTTAGTTTGCCTTTCTTGATGAGAGGACAGATTACAAAATATAGCAATGCAATAGGCACAGTCTAGACATAAAATGACTACTGTAATAAGACAGTAAGTTAGAAATGCAGTATAAGACATGACATTAAAAAAAATTCTTTTTTGATATATGAGAACTAAGCCATGGAGGGTTTTGCAGCTGATAGTCAATACGTTGAAATGAAGTTGGGAACCAATTGGAAACCCATGAACTGACTGTGACAGGTATAAATATGTATACCACCCAGTTCCCAATAATAATAGAGCTGTAGCATTCTATACCAGGTGGAGTTCCTGGGTTGACTTTGAAGCCAGACCCATCTACATTGCATTACAATATTCTAGCCTCAAGGTTAAGCAAAAAAGTAGCCCCCTGTGCAAGCACCGAGTTGCTATCAACCGATAGGGTGATGTCACAACACTTGGAACACTTTTTGCTATGAGGTGGTTTGCCATTGCCTTCTCCAGTCACCAATACTTTACCCAGCTTACCACTCTGCACTGCATGACTCCTAGACTCAAGGTTAATGTTGCATGAATCCATTTGGCCCAATTGGCCTGGCCAAAGAAGGGAGTCATCTTCTGAGCTTCCTTAAGATGGTAGAAAGCATTTCCTCCCTGAATTGACTTGCTTCTCCAGCAATAATACTGGGTGCACTATGACCTCTAAACCAAGTCAGTGGGCATTTTCGCACTGACCTTAATCAGCAGCGACGCCCCTCTTCACCGCGCAGGATCGGCGCGGATTTTGCACTAATTGCCGCGGAGCACCCGGAAGAGCCGGAAAGTCCCGCGGCTTTTGCGGCGCAAACGGAAACTGCCAAAAACCAGTTTCCATTTGCGCCGCAAAAGCCGCGGGACTTTCCGGCTCTTCCGGGTGCTCCGCGGCAATTAGTGCGAAATCCGCGCCGATCCTGCACGGTGAAGAGGGGCGTCGCTGCTGATTAAGGTCAGTGCGAAAACGCCCAGTGAGAGGGAGATCACCCTGATCAGATATGAGACATCAACTGCCCTACAAGACCTTTCTCCATGTTGACCTAATAAATGATTCATGGCTCTGTTTCAAAAAGGGCCTTTGTTTTGGTTTGGGGCTTATGTCAGTGAACTCAGCATCTGTTTGCATAACTGATTGATTCTGAGATGACAACACACCATCATGCCTTTATACTGTTTGTATTATAACAGGGATTGCTACTTCCCCTTTTCTTCCTCTGAGTGGAAATAAAATGTATTTCCATGTTTCATTCATTCCAAGTATTTTTCATTCTCCCACACACCCTTAACATGTTTTTTACTTTTTTTAAAAAATCAAGTTCCTCCTTTAACAATCTGGAAAATGTCTTACACTTATTAGCAGAGTTAAGCTCTTAATATTTACTGATAAACCTTTTCTCCAGGCTCACCCCCCTCTCCTAAAGAGAGGGAGATAGCAAGCAGATGAAAGCTGTCCTGTCAAGGTATTTCGTCATCCAAACAAGTATCCTTGTCCCACCCCACTGGTGGCTGCTGGGGTCCAAGGAATAATGTCAGCCACCCCCATGCCTCTGATGGCTGGGAGTGAGCCTATCACAGCACTGAACTCCTCACTGTTCCACCCTCTACAGTAGCTTGGGAGGGTTCCCAACACTGACTTGCTGGGAGATTGTGGGGTGGGGGGATGGCAGTGCCTGAGGAGGGCAGAGTTTGGGGAGGATGTAATGTCACTTCTGGCTGTTGCTCTCAGTCTGTTTTCCCTAGTCTCTGTAGTCTTTTCTATGGAGACTAGGAGGAATCATTATGTGAATGCCATTTGTTCCCTCTCAGTTCCTCAGGGATAGGAAATTGGGACTGGGGGATAGTAATTCCCTGTCCTGAGCAGGTGAATAGATGACCATTGCTCAGTTGTCTTGGGTGGAGAAGATTGATGACCATCTCACACAGACTCTTTTGTTGTTCAGTCACACAGTTGAGTCCGACTCTTTGCAACCCCATGGACCAAGTCACACCAATCCCTCCTGTCTTCCACCATCCTCTGAAGTATGCTCAATTTTGTGTTAGTTACATCAGTAACACTGTCCAGCCATCTCCTCTTTTGTCATCCCCTTCTTCTTTTGCCTTCTGTCTTTCCCAGCATCAGGGTCTTCTCCAGGGAGTGCTCCCTTCTCATTTGGTGGCCAAAGTATTCAAACTTCAGCTTCAACATCTGACCTTCCAGAGAACAGTCAGGGTTGATTTTCCTTAGGACTGACTGATTTGATCTTGCAGTCCAAGGGAATCTCAAGATTCTTCTCCAGCACCACAGCTCGAAAGCTTCTGAGCTCAGCCGTCCTTATAGTCCAACTCTCACAGCTATACATTACTACTGGGAATATCATCGCTATGACTATGTGGACTTTTGTCGGCAGGGTGATATCTCTACTTCTTATTATACTGCCCAGGTTCACCATAGCTCCCAAGGAGCAAACATCTTTTAATGTCATGGATACAGTCACCATCTGCAGTGATCTTGTATCCCAGAAATGTGAAGTCTGTCACTGCTTCCATGTCTTCCCCTTCTATTTGCCAAGGAGTGATGGGGATGGATGCCATGATCTTAGGTTTTTTTGATGTTGAGTTTCAAGCCTACTTTTGCGCTCTCCTCTTTCACCCTTAACAAGAAGTTCTTTAGGTCCTCTTAATGTTGTGCCATTAGAGTGGTATCATCTGCATACCTGAGGTTGTTGATGTTTTTCCTGGCAATCTTAATTCCAGCTTGCGCTTCATCCAGGCCAGCACACCACCTGATGTACTCTGCATATAAATTAAATAAGCAGGGTGACAATATACATCCTTGTCAAACTCCTTTTCCTATTCTAAACCAATCAGTTGTTCCATATCCCGTTCTGACAGTTGCTTCTTGACCCTTATACAGGTTTCTCAGGAGACATGTGAGGTGGTCTGGTACTCCCATCTCTTTAAGGACTTGCCACAGTTTGTTGTGATCCACTACTTTTCAGTCACCTGGCTTTCTATTCATGTGGATAGTCCCCATCATCATTCTTTTTAAGATGCTGTAATGTACTCGGTGACGAGACGTGTTGAAGGCAACATACTTTATTAGCGGGTACATCACAAGAGGGAGAATGGCAGGCCGGGTCCCGATTATATACATGCCCCGGAACAACCCTCCGTGAGGCCAGGTCCAATTCTGGTCAGTTAAACTTCCCACCACAGATCTTGATTGGCGGTGCGTATTAGTGAGCTACATCCGGGGACCGGTGGGGGTTCCACTGGTCGCCTCTGTAGCATGTGCTGTGCTGTACATAGGGATTAAAATGCAGGACATAACACATGCCAAGATTCTTTTTTTTAAAAAAAAGATATTTTATGCTGCTGTTTTATCTGATATTTGATTAGTATTTTACTAGCAGTAAGACCTGTTGTGAGAAGAAATACAATACGGTCTACAGAAAGGCTCTGGATAAGTGCCCTGGCCTGGGATGAGGGAGCTGGGGAGGGGAGGGAAAGATAGAGGGCTGTCTTCCCACTCCCCAACCCTTGGCATTAGCCCCCTCACCCCTTGTTGTCTTCCCACCTCCTCCCAGCCTTGGCAGTCACCCCTGCCCTACCCTTGCCATCTTCCCACCCCCCTGCCCTTGGTATTCAACGCCCACCATTGCTGTTGTGATGGAATTTTAGAGGCACCTGACAACTCTTCTTGCAAGTAGTGCTTTATTTCCTCAAGTGGTCACAGATCATCCCACAGCGAGCCTCACAGAAACTAGCATGGACCCTCAGAGCTCTTACTTAATTCCAGCCTTGCAGGATGTCCTGCATTGCTATTGCCTGTGAAAAAACAGGGGTGCTCAATCCCCAGGTTTCCATGTTTGGGTCCTCGATGCCTGCCCATGTCTTGCCTTCACAGTTAATCTTGTTCTCCCACTCCGCCATCTCTTGTTTTTGGTGGCTAGGCCTTAAATCCCCTGCACTGCCACCTGCTTCACTCACCCACAGCTACCCAGGCTTCCCTATTGGGGTCACCTGGGCAGCTTTCGGATGTCCGCACTTCAAGGGCCCACTCACTTGCACACCTGCCTTTTCCTTACAGACAGAGAGGCAGGCAGTCTATCCATCTATCTATCACAATCATAAATATCAAGGACAAAAATTTACAAACCACTGCAATGTTCTAAATGAATATGAATATTAACTTATCTGTCAACAATACTTCATTCTACAAATTTTGAATGTTTTTTTTTTAAATTGCTTAGATAAGTCAATTCCAGTTTAAGTAAATCACATACCAAACATGTCAAAGGGAATTCCCTATCCTTCAGTCTTATTTTCCAAACATGAAACTCCTCTAAGAAACCAGATGTTCCCAATATTTTTCATGGCAAAGTAACTTAAATCATTCAGGGATAATGTAGCCATTACAGCGAACATAAACATCTTTGTCCTGAAAAGAGATTTCAGGAATGCCGCTAGAGATACAAAAGCTAATTGCTTTTAACAAGTGCAAGATAGAGGTGAAAGGAAACCTGGTATTGATTCTTGCATTGCCAGAGAGAATTTGACCAACAAAAGCATGAGAATCACAAACTCAAAAAGAGCAGAGAGGCAGTACTTTGTGCAGGAAGTATCATGAAACATTCCGTGTCAGCCTAGCCATAATTGGCCTTTTGAAGCTACAAAAGTAAGAACCTACGAACATTCCTCTTTCAAGCCTGCTGAGTTCTCAGAGATGGGGCTTTGGTTCAAGGAGTACAGTAGTTGTGGAAAACCTGACCTTGAAGTGTCTAAACGTTTGGGTTCTGCTGGCTGTAACCTTGTAAATTTAGACAGGTGCTAGACTACTGCTAGGAGCAAATTGTTACAGCAATTGTGGTTTCTATGACTAGATTGAAAGCAAAGTGTTACTCTTTTAGCCCTGCCAGCAACTTTTAGTCCACAGTAGTGCTACTGAAAACCAGAAGCTATGATGCCTTGTAAGTTCAGGGGAACTTTCAGGGACCTTGTATGATGCTAGGCAACAAAGGAAGAAGGAATTTTCTTCAAACGTATGCATGTGACTGACAAATTATCATAAACTACTCTTAAAATTATTTATTTTATTTGTAAAACATTTATATTCCAACTTTCCCTATGGTTCAAATGTTGTTTATAATAGTTTAAAACATTTTCTGATTTTAAATTAAATTCAAACCAAAAATAAAATAGCAAACCCCAAATCTCTTCCCCCTCCCTCCCCACAGATGCCTGCGTCAAATCCCACCTCCCTGGTTCCCCAAAATAAAAAGTCTTTATTCTTTATAAAGTTCCTTTTATTGTAAGATCCAGGTTAATAGGTACAGACATCCTGTCTGAGTCAGATCTGAGATGACCCAGGTATTCTCTCAATAATATAGGGTAAACTACTAAGCAATTGCCCCCCTTCCCCAGCATAACTGAACATAAGAACATAAGAGAAGCCCTGTTGGATCAGGCCAATGGCCCATCCAGTCCAACACTCTGTGTCACACAGTGGCCAAAAATATATATATCATCCTCTATCTTTTGATTTGGTGGGCAATAACAAACTCCCATAGTTAAATTTCCTTTTGGGCCCTCTATTTCAACCCAAAGCATTTCTAGAAGGGAATCTAATTCTCTGACCTCAGTCTTACTGCCCTCTCTGACATACAGAGCCACCCCACCTCCAACCCTTCCCTCCCTATCCTTCCAATATAACTTATATCCAGGAATCACCGTGTCCCACTGATTCTCCTCATTCCACCAAGTTTCTGAAATTCCCACAATGTCTATGTTTTCTCCCAACACTAAACATTCCAACTCACCAATTTTGCTTTGAACACTTCTAGCATTTGCGTACAAACATCTATAATTTCACAGGCAAGCTAGGCCCGCCACCTTCCTCTTGCTGCCTCGAGACTCTGGCAGGCAATCCATACCGTTTGTCACCATCTCAATGGACAACTCTGATCCATTACCCGGTAGAAAAGTAACAGCTAACCCTTCATCTCTTTGAGATGAGTCCTCCTGAACCAGAGACATTTCATCTCCTGTTGGCTTTCCCCCAAGATTTAGTTTAAAAACTGCTCTGCCACCTTTTTGATTTTAAGCGCCAGCAGCCTGGTTCCATCTTGGGACAAGTGGAGACCGTCTCTTTTGTACAGCTCCCGCTTGTTCCAGAAAGCATCCCAGTGCCTAACAAACTTAAACCCTTCCTCCTTACACCATCGTCTCATCCACACATTGAGACTTCTGATTTGTTTCTGTCTCTCCAGCCCTGCATGTGGAACAGGCAGCACCTCTGAGAAGGCTACCTTGGAGGTCCTGGCCTTAAGTCTCCCACCTAGCAGCCTAAAATTTTCCTCCAGGACCTCACGACTGCATTTCCCCACATCGCTGGTGCCAACATGCACCATGACCACTGGCTCCTCCCCAGCACTGTCTATCAGTCTGCTACACAAGTAATGCCCGCTACCTTCGCACCAGGCAGGAAAGTCACCATACGGTCAGTACACGGTTTTGCCACCCAGCTGTCTACTTGCCTAAGGATCGAATCACCAACTACCAAGACCCCCCCCCCCCCCCCCCGCCAAGGGATGGTTCCTTGGCACGAAAGGATACCTGCTCACCAACTGAAGAAGAGGTCCCTTCTGAGGGTGCATTCTCCTTATCCTCAGCCCAGTACCCTGTTCCCTCTCGACCCTCATGCTCCCTGGCAGTAACGGGGCTGCCACGTTCAGAGCGGTCAGGCTTGTTGTAATTTTAACAAAAAATTATATCATAGGAATATATCATATCATTATATCTAACTGTGGGAGATCCCCTTTTATACAACTATAATTTTAGTTAAAATACTTATATACCAAGGAAAGGAACGTATATATGAAACCAAAGATTGTTGTTTTGTGATACTTTTTGTTAAAAAATGTAATCTGATTCAAGATTTTGGACTATAATTTTAGCTTTTTTGTATTTAACAGTCATAACTCAATACATAGAAACGCCCCCCCCCCCCCCCCGTTTTCAGTCTTGTGGGGTCCAAGAGAAGCAACAGAATCCCACACTCTCTGGCCATCTCCCAGCACCTGTCAACCACCAAGGCAACAGAGGCACTAAGGGAAGCCCTGTCATCAGGATGACGATGAACTGAATCAATACCCATCATTATTCTTGCAGTTATAGCTGCTGTTTTTCAACAGCCACAGTCACTTGAGAAAGGTGCAAAAACATTTTAAGTGCAAATAATGTAACAAGGGAGTTCAGCAATCGGAGTTGTGAAGACAGAAACGAAAGGCTAGCACTGTTGGTTTGGAAGAAATCTAAAGTGCAGCAGTATCACAAGCAACGTTCCCTCTAAACTGCAGAGTCTTGTGAGCAAAAATTCTACTTTGTGAGCTACTGGCATTAAAATTGTGAACTACTGTATAAATTAGTGCTCTGGGGTCATCCTTCCTGGGCTAAGACAAAAATGTGTTAGCTGGAGGCTAAAAATCTGACTAACTCAGCTTAGAGGGAACACTGATCACAAGCTGCCTCACTACTTTGTACCTTTTAGTTGGGACTATGGAAGGTATAGAAGGCCCCGTGGTGCAGTGTGGTAAAGCAGCAGTACTACAGTACTGTGGTCTGAACTCTCTGCTCATGACCTGAGTTTGATTCCGGCGGAAGCTGGATTCAGGTAGCCGGCCCAAGGTTGACTCAGCCTTCCATCCTTTCAAGGCCAGTAAAATGAGTACCCAGCTTGCTGGGGGAAAGTGTAAAAGACTGGGGAAGGCAATGGCAAACCACCCTGTAAAAAAGTTTGCCGTGAAAACAACGTCACCCCAGAGTCGGAAATGACTGGTGCTTGCACAGGGGACCTTTCCTTTCCTATGGAAGTTATTATTATGCTCTTGCTGCTGGTTAAATCCAATTGGAATCTTGTCAGCAGTAATCTGACGATACTTTTAAAGGGAAACAGGCTGCAGTTTGCATGCAGAAGATTCTAGTCTAGATATTTACCAACTCCCAATAAAACAATTAAAGCAGCTAGACTGGAAAAGACCTCTGGATGAGAGAAAGTGCAAACTGAGATGAACCAATCGCCTGATGCAAATAGTATCGAAATCCTAAACAGACTTTTGCATTCTAAATCCATTGAAAGCAACCGGTTTAGAAGGGAGTAGCTTTGCGTAGGACTTTGCTGCAGGGCAGCTTTATGTGTTCGTAATGGACTCCAGCTCTCTATGCATCTGGGCTTGTTATCTCTGATTTTGCATGTTGTCCAGCAACCCCATTATGCCTCACAGTGCAAAGATGTTTAAATGGCACAAAAACCTTTTAAATTGGCAATTAAAGCATTTCAATAACTATTTGCAGTGCCATGCTCCAGATTACAAGCATCAGATGCATATTGTTTCATCAGTCACATAATATTCCGCACATACACATGGAGATCTACAAAGGTTGATTATTTTAAACAGCAAATAATGATATCCATGCGTGTGACTGCTTCAGCTCTTTCAGTATCCTAGAATAGGCACACAGTAGATTTTTTAAAAAGTTGACATCTTCTGCTTATATCTCAGAAACTGAACCACACAAATAATAAGAGTACAACATATGACTGTGATGGGTAGATGGAAGGTTAGGTAGGTATTCAGATAGGTAAGTAAACAGACGGATGAACAGATCAAGATGAGTCAAAATTAGGCACTTTAAAGGCCCACTGATTTTTGGGGGGCAGTTATGTGTGTGTTTTTATTTCTTGTGTATGTCTTTATTTCATGTGTATGTTTTATTTCTTGTGTATGTCTAAAGACCATTTGCTTTGCATGATGAACATCCCAAGTTCAGTCCCTGGTGGCTCCGGATCAGGGGATGTGATAGAACCTTGAGATAAACAGGTATAACAAACTAAAGTCCAAAACTGGCTACAAAGGTTGGGAGGAATTTCTAATAACCTTTTTGCAAGCTTTTGACAATGAACCAGCTTGAAAAGAAGTCATTTGTCTTTGTGTTAGAAGCAGGGTTTTTTATATAGAAAAGGCCCAAAAAGAACTCATTTAAATATTAAGCCACCCCCCTGAAATCACCATTGTTTCACACAGGGTTTTTTTTTGTGGGAAAAGCCTTGCAGGAATTCATCTGCATATTAAGCCACACCCTTTGACACCAAGCCAGCCGGAACTGTGTTCCTGTGCATTCCTGCTCAAAAAAAGCCCTGGTTAGAAGTTTCAAAAAAAAAGTTTCCTTCAGGAATCTGGAAGTTAGATCTATGGCAAGGTACATATCATGTCTGAAAGGCCTGGAAGCTTCCTTTCTGGTCATTTAGATACTGAGAACATTGCTGGAGTCAGCTGGTTGCTTATTGTTTTGTAAATCTGGGTCATTAGTTAGGATCAAACTATCTGGAAGGATACTCAAGAGTCCTTGTGGGAAAAGGCCCTTGACTGAATCCCTCTTAGGATGGGCATTTGCATAAGCTGCCCTGCCTCAGCACAACTCACTGCCTCTTGATATCAGTTTAAGTCAGGCTCCTTCTATTAATTCAAGTCCCACACAAAGGTGTGCACGTGTATAGGAGGGGGAACAAGCTGTAAAAAATAAGTCACCCCCCCCCCACACACACACACAGCTGAAGATCTTGGAGGCATCCCTAAGGAGTCCCTTTGGAGAACCACACAACATTGGGAGTGACTGAAGGCATCATATGACCTTTTCTATGTCTGCATATACTGCAGCTAATCAGAATGACACTATCAAGGTTATAGTTATATTTTATAGATATTTTCACACTGGTTATAAAAATCCAATAAGGCTCTTAATCCTGGTTATTGAATTGTCCATGTTTTCTCCCCTTCTACTTTTTTAATGGGACTTTTAATAAGTCTTGAATTGATTGCACTACAGATTGGTACTTTATTTTGATGGAAACATGTTGACATGAGTATTTTTTTTAACTATGAGAATTAAGGTTTTAAAGTTTCTAGATACTAAAATGGGTTGCATGATATCTGTCTGAGTAAGAGTCATAAGTGTTCCAAGTGTGGATGCCATGTGTTACATGGTTACATATGGCATGGTTACATATGCAGAGATTTTACAATCTCTTTCTCTGTTTGGAGTTGTCTTGAAGCAATTGAGGGTGCAGAATTCTGTCTCTTGCTGAGGATCTGATGTGCATTAGTGGATGGGCAGCCCAATCCAGATATATGTGGCAGGCAGCTGCTCGGGTGTGGGTGGATCTATGGCGCCGCTCATTGGCTTCCAAAGGGGAGATGGTACGCCATGCTGGGAGAGGGAAGAGGGGCCCATCACCATGGTGATTTCGCCCAGGCACATGCCATTGGCCCGCTGCTGAGGCGGGGATGGGGGAGGTGCAGGCTTGCGCGGGACCACGGGATTGGCCAGCCCGTTTACGTGACCGGGGCCATCAATCCCCCCCACTCCCTCCCACTGTCAGAGACTCTGCCAATGGCAGGCTGGCAGCCAGGGGCATGCGTGGACAAGCAGGAAGTGCCAAGTGCAGGAGTTCCTTGCCCTAGAGAGTGGCTGGAATGTGTGTCTGGGAGTGGCCAGACCAAGTCCAAAAGACACCACCACCACCACCTGGAGCCCTCCTTCCCGCTGTTGCCCTGCTGCCACCCCCTGCTATGTGCAAGGAACACCTCCCCTGGGGGCCACAGAACTCGGAGTGCAAGTCGCTGGGCATGCATCTACTTCAGCAACCCCCCCCCAAGTGCCCAGTGCACAACAACCCTGTGCGGTCGGGTAGGCTGTCAGCAAGTGCAGGCTGAGGGGCAGCACCCCTTCTCTGTCCAGCCACACAGGGGGCAGCGTGGTAGCTCATAGCCCATTCCCTGCCCCCAAGAACCAAGTCTGCCCACCCTCCCAGGCACTCCCTCGGAGAGGCCACTGACAGAAGGGGGGGTTGCCCCAGGAATGTGCAGCATATGCCAAGCAGGAGAGACAACAGAGGGCACAGCTCAGACTTTATTTTTCTGGAACAGAGTGCAGCAGTTTTCCTGGAAGCCTCTGTGTTGGAGTCCCACCTGCAAAACAGAGACAGAGATCAAGAGCACCTGCAGGGATGGCAGCTGGAAGAGCAGGCTGCGTTTCAGCTGGGCGCTCTCTTAAAGGGACAGTGGAACTTACCCACCTCCCTGCAACGAGGCAGCTGCCACGCACACACGCCCCGTGCCCCGCCATGGGTTGGGAATGCGGCAGAGGGCAGACCAAGGGAAGGGAGCAGGCAGCAGCACAGGGGAGTGGGGTCAGCAGATGCTCCCTGCCGGAGCCCACTGCCTGGATCGAGTGCCAGAGACACTTGAACACCGAGCAGTTGAGAGAGAGGAGGGGAAGGTGGGGGTGGGGGGGACAGTGGAACTTACCCAGCCATGGGCGACAGTCCTCGCATGCAGAGCCTCCGGGAGCCCAGAACCTGTGGAGGCCTGGAAACAAGAGCAGTTAGCCCCAGGGGAGAGACCTTTCTCTCCCTCTCGCAAGCCACAGATACTGTCAAAGCAACCGTGAGGTGCAAAACCTATCACCAACATGCCTGCCTGTTCCTCACTCTAAGTCCGTTATGGCCAGGAGCTCACCGGCAGATCTTCCCACCACGCGTTCCTCTCCCTAACAACTGAGTTGTGCAAGGCCAGAATGGAAGTATTTCTAGGAGGGGGAAGACTGCAATTGGGTGCTGGTGTTCATTTCTAGCGCCACTTTGAAGCTCTTGCCTTGCCTGAATTTCCTGGAGCTTCAAATTATACATTCTCTCCTCAAGTTCTCTGGTCTCTCTTTCTCTTTCTGCCTGTAGTTTAGCCATTTGAATCTCTTTCTCTCTTTCCCTTTCTCTGTTTTCTCTTTCTACCTCTAGTCTAGCCATTTGGATTTCTTTTTCTGCTTCTATTTTGGCTAACTCTAACTGTAATTTCATAGCCTCAATGTTCTGACTAGGATTCTCCTCAGGAATCCCTCCCTGTGCTTGTCCATCCCCAGTGGCTGTAGTTGTTCTCTTTGGTGGTGCCATTTCTGACAGAATTTTTTTTCAAACTGCCTTTATTTCTATACTGCAGTGTCCCTTTGATGGCTATGTGTCAGAGTGATATTTATTTTTGGGTTTTAGATTTGAAATCCCACCGCTGCCACCAATTATCACACACTCTTCTATGGCGACGCCAGCCTATGGCCTCCTGCCTCAGCGAGGGCAGCTACATATACATTAGTCTCTTTGGGGGTCTGATGCAGTATATGAGCAAGGGAGCACTGCAGAGTTGAAGTCTTTCCCAATCACACAGGCACCAGAAACGTAACAGCAAACTATAGTTCTTTATTTACAAAATAGGCTTTAACTGAGGGATGGGATGTATATACAGAGGCTAGTTTGTATCTTGTAGGAATAACCTTTTCTATACAGTATGTCGGCTAGACCCTCCAGCAGTGCTCTGAGGTATTTCAGGGTACACAGTTCTTCTTTTAATCCACTTCTCCTAGACTTTAATCAGGCTGGCCTCTTGGGCTTTGAGTGCCTGGTCCCTCGAGTCGTCTGGTTTGACAAGCCCCAGCTCTCCTGACTCCCTCAGACCAACGGCTCCCCCTCAGCCACCTTATAAACTTCTAGGAGCAGTATATCATATGTCTGTGACCCCTAAGGTCTTCCACTTAGACACTCTCTGTCACCTTCCTCTTCCTTAGAGGACACTCGTGACCTAGAGATATGCCTCACGCTCAGCCACCTGGCTGATTTCACAGAGTGTATATAGAGCTTCACTTCACATCAAGCCTCTCTCACACTCTCTGAGTCCAACTCTCTCTTTCTGACCGTTTTTTTCCCTGACAGTTAACCTCTGAGCTGTTAGCTGTCACTCAGGACTTGAGAGTTCTGAGCACCCCTGGCCCCCACCTTCGGGTCACATGACTCAGGGCTCTCTGAGTCCTCAGCTTCTCCATTAACCCTTTGATTCCGTCACAACTACATATGTTTTAACAGATGCAAACAGGTATAGCATGAACCTAAGATTGATCTTTCTGTAGAACATCCAGCTGGAATAACAAGTGGAAAATTTAAAGATCATTATAGCACCTGAAAAGGTTTTATGTTTTCTGTATCTTTTTATATTTTAATGTGGTTTTATGTCCCATGTGTTTACCTGGGTGTGTAAGCCACCCTGAGCCTGCTTTCGTGGGGAGGGCGGGATAAGAATTAAATAAATAAATAAATTTATAAAGTCACCATTGTTTGGATTGGATTTAATTCTGGAGAAAAAACAAGAAAGCAAATAAAAATGTCAACATTGGAGAGATAAGTGTAAATATATTCTTCTTAACGTTGAGTGCTAAGAGTAATTAACCGAGACCTTGTTGTTACACTCCATCTGTCTCCTCTCAAGCCTGGAGCATCTTTTTCTTTGAGGTGGGGTGATTTGTACTGTAGTGTTATGTCTCCTCTGTTACCAGACCAGAGAAATGTATTCCAATATACCATTCTAATAGTCATTGCATCACAAAACATCACTATTCTAATCTACTATTCCAAATAAGAAATACACTAAAATAAAGAGGATATATAACCCTTCTCAGTGAGAATATAGATGTAAGGACTGAATGAATTTAGCATAAGTAATGAGATAAGAAATCAATATCCCTTTTAAGTCCTGGGGGAGGGAGGGTTGGTTTTATTGTAATTCAGCAATTTCCATTTCCAGTCTGTTCCTGATGTTTCTTTGCAATAAAACAGCTACTTTGAGGTCACCCACAGAATGTCCTGGAAGGCTGAACTGTTCTCCTACAGGTTTCTCAGTCTTGTGATTCTTGATGTCAGATTTGTGTCCATTTATCCTTTGGCATAGGGTTTGACCTGTTTGGAATTAAATCCAAGCAATTGTGACCTTATACACTTAGACAGTTTGCATCTGATAAAATTATGCTGTGTGCTAATTTGCTGTTCCACTTCTGCCTTATATGTGGGGGCTGGCAAATTCCATTTCATTGTATCTGGGGAAGCGTGCATGCACAAAAAAGCTCATACCTTGAATAAAACATTGTAAATTTTAAAAATGCCACTGGACTCAAGCTTTGTTTTCCAGCCCCTGATGGTTAGACTTAAGGATGAGGTATAAAAGTCAGTTTCCAACATTCCATCCCTTTACCACAATATCCTAAGCAGATTTACACCCTTAGTGGTCTTAGAAGGTATAACTAAGCTGAGGACTGTGCATGAAATGGGACCCATGATGGGGATTTGCAGATGAGGGGCAATGCAGATGGGGTAAGCCTGTGTTAGTGTTGCCAGCCTCCAGGTGGGGCTGGGAGATCTCCTAGAATTACAGCTGATCTCCAGATGACAGGGATCTGTTCTCTGGAGATTCCTATTTAGAGAGTGATCTCCATGGCATCACTTCCCTGTTGAGTTTCCTCCTCTTCTCAAACTCTTTCCTCCTCAGTCTCCACCCCCAAATCTCCAGGAATGTCTCAGCCTGGAACTGACAACCTTCCCTTTGGCTGGGTCATCAGGAGCAGGGAACAGAACTAACCCTCCCCCAATGATGTCCTCAAGCACACCCCTTACTTTCTCCCTTATAAGTGAATAGATACAATATGCTGCTATAAGGAAAAGCCAAGTGTTGCTCTTGGGAATATGGCTGACATTGACTGGCTTGACTATCACTGATGTGTGTCTCGCTGAGGAGGACAACTTGTGTCTCTGTGAGCTACTGTATTCACTAGGTGCATTAGTACCTAGTCATGTCATTCCATGATGGACATTTTGCCAGCAGAAAAGTAGACCTTGGGGGATTTGGGTGTGTTTGGGAAGTCCCTGAACTGAAATGAGAGACCTGTGTGGTTTATTACAGTTAAATCACTGAGATCACAGTTTCCACAATGGAGATGCCTAATGATGCCTCACATGGCAATACTGCAATAGCATATTTTTGGTAAGTGTTTGTGAAAGACAATTACTGGCTTCTCAACAGCACTTTGAAGATTAAACAGCTTAAATTTGCTGTCAAGGTCCTGTATTCAAAGCAGCCTTTCATTATTAGCAAATATCAGGTTGGACCTGTCATATTTCTTTTCTTGCTGACTATGTTAAGTTTCATTTCTTCATTGCTGACCTGTGGACTATGTATTCAAATGCCTAAGAGTGTGCAGGTGTGTGTGTGTGTGTGGGGGGGGGGGGGACAGATGCCTTTCGCTTTGCACCTTTTCACTGTTACCGTTATATTGCTTATCTTGCTGCCATAGCAATGGGCACACTCTCATCTGGGAATGCATCTAATGGCCTTGAAGGTCCCTTGGATATCGTGTCTTGTGCCTCTGGCTACTGAACTCTCTGGGAAAGAACTGACAGAGGGGTGGAGACATAAATTTGCCCATACTTTTGTTTCCTAGAATTGTAATCACTCATGCTAGTTGCGTTATTCCTGGCTCTCTGAGTGAAGAGTCACTACTGTCAAGTCTGCAGATTCAATAACGAGTCGATGTAGATACAAAGAAACTAGTTTATTGATACTGGTTACTTGCGGCCTTGGCCAGAGCTTGAAAAGACTGGAGACCGTATAGTAGATACATTGCATATAAGGAGCACTTTAAAGGGATTCCTACGGGCCGGGGAATCTAGCAAGGGGAACATTCGCACATAGATGTTACCAATACATTCTCATGTTGATTAGAGGCCCACGGCCTTGGTACTCTCAGGCTTCCTGTCTCCCCCAAGCCTGAGCTGAGAAGGTTCAGATAAGACTTTTCACACATCACCATTTCAAAGCAGGGACATTCTCTACGGAAGGGAGGGGGAACAGGGGAGAGTTAGCTAGCAGCATTTGGTTACATTTTGGTTCTACCCAGCATGCTCTTTGAGTGAGCCAGAGTTAAAGCTAGACTTGACAATTACCTGTATCTGACTTTCAATAAATTCTAACCATGTTTTCATGAGCACAAGTTTGTTGAGTCGATAACTGGCAGAATCTTACAGCAAGCCACACTGTCCATAGAGAGGGACAGAGGTGTCCTCTCTCCAACCTGCCTCTTCTGCCTAACATTTGATATTGTGCCCAGAAGTCAAAAGGCCCTTTCTGATATGCCCAATTTTGTCCATTGTTCAGGTTAGAGAGGAATCCTTGTTCTGGCTGAGGAGTAGGGATGCCAGTTCCCCAGTGGAGGTGGGGGGTCCCTCAATTTCATGGGTGACCAACTGGCCAGAAGGGGGAATCCCCATCTCCAACAGTGACCACTGGTGGCCACCCTTTAAATGGTTTCTACAAGTGGGGGCCAGGGGCACCTGGACTCCAAGCAGCAAATTTGCCACTTGAACATAAGAACATAAGAGAAGCCATGTTGGATCAGGCCAACGGCCCATCCAGTCCAACACTCTGTGTCACACAGTGGCAAAATTTTTATATATACACATACACTGTGGCTAATAGCCACTGATGGACCTGTGCTCCATATTTTTATCTAAACCCCTCTTGAAGGTGGCTATACTTGTGGCCGCCACCACCTCCTGTACTTCCTTTTATCCGTTTTAACCTGTCTGCTCAGCAATTTCATCGAATGCCCACGAGTTCTTGTATTGTGAGAAAGGGAGAAAAGTACTTCTTTCTCTACTTTCTCCATCCCATGCATTATCTTTTAAACCTCTATCATGTCACCCCGCAGTCGACGTTTCTCCAAGCTAAAGAGTCCCAAGCGTTTCAACCTTTCTTCATAGGGAAAGTGTTCCAGCCCTTTAATCATTCTAGTTGCCTTTTTCTGGACTTTCTCCAATGCTATCATATCCTTTTTGAGGTGCGGCGACCAGAACTGCACACAGTACTCCAAATGAGACCGCACCATCGATTTATACAGGGGCATTATGATACTGGCTGATTTGTTTTCAATTCCCTTCCTAATAATTCCCACCATAGAGTTTTCCCGGAAACACCTAGAGCAGCCTCGCATGGGTGCTGCCATTTTGATGACGTCACTTCCGGGTGATGCCATCACAGGGGGAGGTTCCCCCCACCGGCCCAATGTGGGCTGGCAGGTTGAGACCCCCCCCCCCCAGGCGGGAGATTCCCCACCCGGACCAAGAGCTTGGCAGCCCTAGCGAAGAGGCAGCAGTTCCCCATGCTTTTTCTGCCACTGCTGTCTTTGGCCAGCAGCAGCTGGCTTCTCCAGAGGTGCCACAGCAACCCAACCCATTTAGACTGGAACATGTGAGGAGGCTTGCTGCAGCTGCTTCTCTGCTCAGTTCCCACCCCTGTGGCCAGATGACGCTCCAGGTGATGGCCTACCTCACCAGCTCTCCAGTGTCGGCCCTGGGGAGAGAAGATTCTTCAAAAAATGCAGAGCAAGATCCAGAAGGTGGTGGCTGTTTTGGAGGCTGAAGTTTGGAGTCATGTGGTCTGTTGGTTGCAACATATTGTTGGGGCTTGTTTTTTCTTTTCCTCTTCTGTACATGTGGCCAGATAATTAGCAATCTCATTTTGCAACAGGCTTCTTCTGATTAGCTCTTCGGGCAAGTGCTGAAGTCAGCTAAAGGTATAGTGCTCCTCAGCTGGTGCTGGCCAGTGGGGTGGGGGTGGAGGGAGCAACCTATCACTTGAATACTCCTTTCCAGTGAAGAGTTAACTCTTCACCTCCCAGATCTCTGCAACTGCTGCACTCGAAAAACTGTTGCTAAGCGCAGTCTGTCACAGAGGTGCTTTTCAATGGCTCTTTTTGCAGGTTGTTGCTAGTTTTATTAATCTATGAAACAATTAATTATGTGAGATTTATGTGATTTCATGTGATACTATGTGCTCCCATGTCCCCACCCCTCAAGTGTTTGCCAGTTGCCAGACAACCCTAACTAGATGCCTCCAGGAAGCCCATAAGCACAGAACGAAGCAAGACATTTAGATCCACATAACTGTGTATATGTGTGTGTGCTTGTGTGTCTCTCCCAACTTCCCTTGCAACTCAAGGCAGCTTCCATGTCACAGTGAAAACATTACAATTTAAAACCAATAGAATAAAACTCCATTGGCCCCTTTCCCAGTATGCTGCCCCTGAACATGGAAGATTTATTCAACTTTCATAGCTAACACCAATACAGTTACCTTGCCCAGGCAAGTCTGGCTTTCCTAAAATCCATTTAAATTCTCATCTTGTGACTGAATCCATGTCATGTATAAGTGCTTTTCAATGATGTGATATCTCCAGGTGGACTTAAGTTGGCAAGTTACATGTACCCT
Source organism: Heteronotia binoei (assembly GCF_032191835.1). NCBI lineage: Eukaryota > Metazoa > Chordata > Lepidosauria > Squamata > Gekkonidae > Heteronotia > Heteronotia binoei. Next base: position 5,169,234 of record NC_083236.1, on the reverse strand, counting down.
CCATATCTGGCCACCTTGTACATGTGTGAGCAAATATTCCTGTGCACAGTGATGAATTTCTCAAAAGGGAGGTGCTATTTCAACATGCAAGCCACCCCTCTGTCCTAAAAGCAGGGTCTCAAAAGTTTGTGTGTGAACTGCAGGTCCCACACTCTACCTAGGTTCCAAGACTGTTTCTTATCTCAAATGTTCTAAAGCTGCCCTGTTGTTCGGGATTGAATTAGAGATTTCTGTTCATTGAATGCCTTTCTCAACAGATCAAAGCAAAAGGAATGTAAGGTCTGTCTTTCTGGTTTAAGCCAGCAAACCCCAGATATCTCTTAAACCTGCCAGATGACAGGTATTTGTCACTGGTATCTAGTGGCATAGTGTTTAGAAAGTCAGGCTAAGGTCTTGGAGAGTCAAGTAGCACTAACTTAGCTGGATGACCTGGGACTAGTCACTCTGGTTTAGCTCCAGTTAATTCATAGGGCGTTTTCGCACTGACCTTCTAGTGGCGCGACCACCCTCTTCACACCGGAGGATCTGCCCGGATTTCGCACAAGAAGCGCCGGCACACCCAAAAGAGCCGGCGACTTCTGTCGCGAAACCCGCTCAAACGGAAACCACCAAGAATCAGGTTTGAGCGGGTTTTGTGACGGAAGTCGCCGGCTCTTTTGGGTGCGCCGGCGCTTCTTGTGCGAAATCCGGGCAGATCCTCCGGTGTGAAGAGGGTGGTCGCGCCACTAGAAGGTCAGTGCGAAAACGCCCACAGTGTAGCTGTTGTGGGGGGGGGGGATAGAGGAGAGAAAGTTGTACACTCCTTTGGGTCCCCACTGGGTGGAAATGTGGGGCTTAAATAGTTTAGATAAACATCGGTAAATAAATTCAGAAGTATACTCTTCCATTTGTCTATCATAATCTTACATAGATGCGTACTCTGGTGTGGTTTTATTTTTTGGGGGTGGGAACCTTTCAGCAATCCTTGCAGTAGTGTATCTTATACACTTATTATATGTCATGTGAAGACTTAATTCTGATATCACAAACATGGGATTAAAAATGCCTCTCTCCACACTATTCAGCCAGTTTGGTGTAGTGGTGAAGTGTGCAGACTCTTATCTGGGAGAACCGGGTTTGATTCCCCACTCCTCCACTTGCACCTGCTAGCATGGCCTTGGGTCAGCCAGAGCTCTGGCAGAGGTTGTCCTTGAAAGGACAGCTGCTGTGAGAGCCCTCTCAGCCCCACCCACCTCACAGGGTGTCTGTTATGGGGAAGGAAGGGAAAGGAGATTGAGAGCCGCTCTGAGACTCTTCGGAGTGGAGGGCGGGATATAAATCCAATATCTTCTTCTTCATCTTCTTCAAAATTTTATAAATCTCTCTCAAGTTTCCCTGCTACCATGTTGCTTTCTAACATAGAAGCCCTGAACACTGGTCCCTTCCAGGTTTTTCTGGAAGGTATTCCAAGCCTTTGATCACCCTGGTTTGCCCTTCTGGCACTGTTTGCAGTTAAAAAGTATGTTCTATGACTAGGTAATCCTGTGGCTGACTTTCTGCCCCATACCTCCCCACTGCTGCCTCCATTTTATGATCCAATTCCTTCATCTAGATCAGAACTGCCACCAGCACTGTTAATTCCTATGTGATATTTGAATTTTTAAAAGGAGATACTCAACATAGAATAATCATAGCAGCTGCTTCTGATAGACCAAAGAAATTCCTTTAAATTACCAAAGCCTGCAGTGAATAAAGAGAGGAAGCCTTTGGAATAGAAGAAATGAAATGCAATTGGTATGATTTTTATTTGCAGAGCACTGATTTCCAGCAGCATTATTCCTTTTAGTCCTTGAGGAAGTAATATACTCTCACCCTTAAAACGCTGTAAGTAGTCGATAATCCATTATTACAGTAAGCCGTACACTCTCACAGTAATTATCTAATAACCCTTTATAAAAGACCGTAGCTTCCTAATCTGTTTATAATTATCATTTCAATGATCCTGCACATTAATCTCTGACCTTGAGCAACTCTGACCTGATCTTAATTAGCTCTAATATCAAATCATCTCTATATAAGAAACTAGCCATGACCAAATGAATGAACCCCAGGTACAGTTAATTTCGGGAGCAATTATCTTTCCATGTAGGGAGATTTAAATGATTATCTGCACAATTTCACACAGTTTTATGTAATTCCACAACATTATAAATTCTGTTTTAAATCATATTTCAAAGGCAGGGCTCTGCTGCTTGGCTTCGTATCATATACTAAGTAACCAGATTAGTACATCATATTACTGCAGTATAACAGTGGATGGGTTTTGTGTCCTTGTTTTCAATTACGTAGAGGGGGGAACAAAACTGTATTTCATCAAGTGAAACTGTAGCCCAAATGTATGCATATAAAACACCATGGTGCAGGACCTAACGAGATCCAGTTTGAAGCATGGACCATTTTAAGGAATCACATCACTAAAAATTGATGTAACAGATTTCAACACAGATATTACGTATGCTTATAAAATATGAAATATGTTAATGCACAGTCATTTGTATTTATTTATTTATTTATTTATTTATTTATTTATTTATTTATTTATTTTTAAATTTACGTTTCCATCACAAATAAAATGCTTGAAGCAATGGGGAACATATAAAACTGTGTTATAAGTGCATAAACAGCAATTACAATCTTTGAGTAATAAAACCCAAAGTGTGGTGGCAAATCCCAGCTCCCTCATTGGTTGGATGTGGGGTATCAACTACTGGATAATTAATCATCTGTTACCATCTCTGGCTTCCCATTGGCTAACTCCCCAACCCACAACTACTGCAGGCCCAGGAATGTTGAACAAACTGCCAAAACAATCTTACCTCAGAGAGAGTCACATCTCTGATGCTTCTCTCTGTCTTCTCTGTCAACCAGCCTCAGAAAAGCCTGCCACTCTACTGATGCCTCATGAAAGGTATCACAGCTGCCACCAGCAACAGACCTCTGCCCACATAGAACCTCCCAGCATATGTAGTGTCCGAAGGCCGCTGAAATAGGCAGGGAGCCTGGCACTGCTGGGAGCATTTCCTCAGAGGTCATGGCTTTCCCACCTTTATTGTCTTTCCTGCCTCTTTCCTGTCATTTCCTCTCTCCCCTCAGCCTCCCCCCAAGATGGTTGCCTGAGAAGGAGACAGGGAAGCCTCCCTTCTATAGTACCTTCTATGACTAGGTAATGCTGTGGCTGACTTTCTGGCCCACATCTCCCCACTGGATTGCTGCTCAGATCAAAGTGAGGGAGAGGAATGAGGACGAATGTAATCTGCTTTGGTCCTCCTGCACTTTGAAGAAAGATTGTCCTTTTCCTATGTAGAGGCTGCAGTGTTGCCAGCTCGAGGTTAGGAAATTCCTGGAGATTTAAGGGGTGGAGCCTGGAGTTGGTGGGTTTGAGGAGGGGTGTTGCCAATCTTCAGGTGAGGGCTGGAGATCACTCAGAATCACAACTGTTCTCCAGATGGCAGAGATCAGCTCCCCTTGAGGTATATGTGTGGGGAAATGAATACCTTCATTTGGATAGGTGGGAAGACAGCGAGAGGGGCACTCACCCACAGCCTCCTTCTACAGCCCATTGTATTTTTCTTCACAATGGGCCTTACTCCTAGTATGAAATAAAACAACAGAGTGCAATTACAATACTGTAAGGCAAAAGTAATTTCAAGGTGGTTGTGGGGACACTTCCTAGCAGTGATTGGTTTAGCTGTCCAGTGTCACAGAGGTATGCAGAAGGCTGCCATTGGTTAAGCCTAAGGCTCAGATGTTTGGAAGATCCATTACCTGGGATGAAATGTAAAGGAACATTGAAACAACACCACTTGGCCCCATCCAGTGTATCAAGGCAGGGATCACAACCCAAAGAGAAGGCTGGAATCTCTGGCCTCTTGCACTGGGAGGGAGGAGGGTAAGAGTGTATTACTTTTTATTTGTTTGCTGCTTAGCCCCGTGGCACAGAGTGTTAAAGCTGCAGTACTGCAGTCCTCAGCTCTGCTCACAACCTGAGTTCGATCTCTGGTGGAAGCTGGGTTTTCAGGTAGCCGGCTCGAGGTTGACTCAGCCTTCCATCCTTCTGAGGTCGGTAAAATGAGTACCCAGCTTGCTGGGGGGAAAGCGGAGATGACTGGGGAAGGCAATGGCAAACCACCCCACAAAAAGTCTGCCATGAAAATGTTGTGAAAGCAACGCCACCCCAGAGTAGGAAACGACTGGTGCTTGCACAGGGGACCTTTCCTTCCTTTACTTTCCAGGTGAGAGCTGGGCTTTTGTTCTGTATGCTATTCAGATCCAGGTAACAAGTGGGGCTGGATCTGTGTTCACTTTTTATGTTTTCCAAGGGCCAGATGAGAGGCAGGTTTGTGCGACAAATAAGGCTATTTTACTTTATTTATATCTTGCCTTTCTTTCCAATGGGGATGGGGACCCGAAGTGGCTTGCATCCTACTTCCCTCCTCTGCTTTATCCTCACAAAACCCCTGCAAGAACATAACAAGAGCCCTGCTGGATCAGACCAGTAGACCGTCCGGTCCAGCACCTTGTATCATACAGTAGCCAGCCAGTTCCTCTGGACAACCAAGAACAGGGCATAAAGGCCAAGACCTTCCCCTGAGGTTGCCTCCTGGCTCTGGGAGTCAGAGGCTTAGTACCTCTGAATGTGGAGGTTCCCCTCAGTCACCATGGCTAGGAGCCACTGACAGACCTGTCCTTCATGAGTCTATCTAATTCCTTTTTAAAGTTGTCTATGTTTGTGGCCATCATTATATCCACTGGCAGTGAATTCCACATTTGCATCACTTGCTGTGTAAAAAGTATTTCCTTTTGTCTGTCCTGAATCCACTGCCCATCAGCTTCATTGGATGCTGTTGAATTCTATTATTTTGGGCAAGAGAAATGCATATTTGTCAACTCTTTATACCCCATGCATAATTCCAGGGCTTGAATTCAGCAGGAGCTCACAAGAGCACAACTCCTGAGCCTTCAGCCAGGGTCTGCAAGCAGTGGGGAGTTCTCTCCCCGCTGCACACAGATCCTGGGGCATATGCAAATGAGATATGCTACTGAGCTCCTGCACCTTTTTCCCTACAAAATGACCCCTGCATAATTCTGTAAACCTTTTTCATCCACCTCCCTTAGATGTTTATTCTCTCAACTCCCAGACTCCTCAGCCTTTCGTCATAGAGGTGCTCCAACCTCCCACTCATCTTGGTTGCAGAGGTCTGGTGTCCTTTTCCCAGCTCTGCAATGTCCTTTTTGAGATGTGATGGCCAGAGCGGCACACAGAAAGCAGCATTGGAGATCCATCAATGGGCCTCTTTACATTTTGGGGTGAAAAGTAAAGGATTGGTCTTGGAATAACAGAAATGGTGAATTGACAAACTCCTTTGAGTAATAAATAAATCCTTGGGTGATTGGGAGAGTGGCTGAATGGTGGTGGGAGGGTCGACTGCACTTTTTAATGTTTATTATTATGTATTTTGTCTTTTCTGTTATTTATGTTGTATGTTTTTAACGTGGCGTTGAAATAAAAAATTGCTTATTCAAAAAAAAAAAAGATCTATCAATGGGCATTGTAATATTGGCTGTTTTATCTTCTCTTGCTAGCAAAATGCTCTCTTAAAACCACTTAAGTGTTTAATTTAGGAGCAAGCCAGTCCTGAAATTCTTCTTTAACCAGATGCAAAAGCCTTCTGAATTCTGCTGGCAAGTTCCTCTCTCAGTGGCAAGTGAGAGCAACTTGCCAGCAAAATTCAGAAGGCTTCTGCATCTGGTTAAAAAAGACTTTCAGGACTGGCTTGCTCCTAATACAAATATAAACACTTAGGTGGCATTGAGAGGATAATGATTTTGAAGAAAATGAAGAGGTTGCAGAGAACCTTTTGCCTGCCAAATCCAGAAGGCTTTTGCATCTCTTTAGAGAAGAGGTTAAGGGCTGGCTGGCTCCCAAGCAGCATGCCCCCTCTGTGCGGATGTCTAAATCCACACATCAGGGCCACATGGAGGCTTAAGAGATCTTTCTACAAACTTGGGGCACTCTTCAGGTTTGCAGAAAAATCTAAAAACAAAAAATGGGTTTTTTAAATTTCCCCTCAAAGTAAAAGACAATGTAACTTACCTGACCGACCAGCAAGGCTGTGACAAATGAGGCCAAAGCTACTTACATAAGCCTCCCTTCCCTCAGTGCAGAGTCAGCAGCTTGCCCAGTAAGGGAAGTGAGGGAAGGAGGCACCTCCCAACTGTGCCCTCCAGGATACTCAGCAATACACCAGCAAAGGTCGGGCAGGTGGGAAGGTTCTGCTGCTGTAGTCTGTAAGGATTTTGTTGCCTTAGCGCAGTGCTCCATCCATGACACTACCAATTTCGAGAGTTTGTGCCTAATTTTGAGACTGAGAGACAGGACTGAAATTCTCTTAGTATCATGGTTCACCCTGCTGCCTAACAGAGCTGGTCTCGGGGGTGGTGTTGAGGACTCTTACGCTGGTTGTCCCAGGGGGCTTCAACATCAATGCTACGGCTGTCTTGTCAGGAGTGGCTCAGTGTTTCATAGTCCATCTAAGGATGGAGGAGTTGAAGACAGTTCCTTTGTCACAAATAGATCACTACCTGTTTGGGTTTACACTTAGAGGGACACCAATACTCTTCAGGAGTGGGAGTTCTATTAAGATGATGGATCCAAATGGCTTTCTGATGGCTTTATGGAATTGACACAATCACTCACAGATGGCCTCTCTCAAGTGTGGGAGCTCAGGGAGCTCTTTGGTTTTCCTCGCAGTGGAACAGGCTTCCTCCTGGGGAGGTGGTGGGCTCTCCTTCCTTGGAGGTTTTTAAACAGAGGCTAGAAGGCCATCTGACAGCGATGAAGATCCTGTGAATTTAGGGGGAGGGGTTTGTGGATTTCCTGCATTGTGCAGGGGGTTGGACTAGATGACCCTGGAGGCCCCTTCCAACTCTAGGATTCTATGAAGGGCTGCAGGTGGTGAAAAGACCAGGGAGAAGGCATTTTAAAGTGTGCTCTGTAACAGTGATGGCAGCAAAGAAACAATACCTTCCCACCATTACTGCATCGGCCCAGTGCAGGCCACTGTCACAGCTAGTCAGAGGCCTGTTGGGATCCAGTCTGCAGGAGGAGGTGGGCTGCTTCATGCCTACTGTGATCATTTTGCGAAGCACTTTCCAGACAAAATCTCTTGCATCCTTTCCAAATTGAACTCTACGTTAGTACTGACAGATAGGATGGTGCCAGGATGCCAACTTGTCCAATTGTTTGGGATAATTTTCACTTTATTCAGTCTGAGTATGTGGATAGCATCCTTGGAAGTTTGATGCCGACCACCTTCTTGTATGACCCTTGTCCTTCCTGGTTATTTAAATCTTCCAGGGAGGGGTGACTGTATTCAAGAAGTACTTAATGCTGGGACCCTGCTGCTCATCCACATAGCTTTTGGTCTATGGGGTCCTGCAAGGTTCTGCCCTGTTCCCTGAGCTCTTTAACATTACATGAAACCACTGGGCGAGGTAATCCAGAGATTTGGGCTGGGCTTTCACCAATATTCCGATGACATGCAGTTCAGTCTTGTTCTTCCATCTGATCCCAGCTGAACCAGGGCTTGATGAAGTTTTGAGGTGGATGTGGGTTAATGAACTGAAGCTTAATCCAGACAAGATAGAAGTGCAACTGGTAGGCGAAGGTCTGACCCAGGATTTAAGCTGCCACCATTTTGGATGAGGTTGTTCTCCTCTTGAAGGAATAGGTCCGTAGTCTGGAGGTACTCTTAGGTCCAGGCCTATTATTGGATAAGCAGTTGCCAGCTGTGGCCAGGAGTGCCTTTTACCAGCTTTTGACTGGGCAGAAAAGACCTGGCTGCTGTGGTGCATGTCCTGCTCACATCTAGAGTAGATTACTGCAATATTCTCTATTTCGGAAGTATTCAGCAACTTCAGTGGGTACTGAATGCTTCAGCCAGGATATTGACTAGAGTTGGTTGTTGGGGCCATATTACTCCAGGCTTGGCCCATCTAAACTGTGCCCAATTTGCTTCTGGGCACAATCCAAGGTGCCAGTCTTGATTTTCAAAGCTCAATTGGTTGGGGACCAATATACCTGAAGGACTGCCTAATCCCTTATGAGCCTGCCTGACCACTCTGATCATCTCTGGAGGCCATGCTTCGTGCATGTCTCCACCTTCTGAGATTAGGTGGTGGCAGCCCAGGAAAGGGCCTTCTTAGTCATAGCATCAAAGCTCCAGGACTCTCTGAGAGCCCTCTCAGCCTCACCCACCTCACAGGGTGTCTGTTGTGGGGGGAGAAGATATAGGAGATTGTAAACCGCTCTGAGTCTCTGGTACAGAGAGAAGGGTGGGGTATAAATCTGCAATTCTTCTTCTTCTCCTCCTCCTCCTCCCCCCCTCCCCAGGGATACATTTCTGCCCCCTTCTGATTCCATCTTCTACCAGCAGGTGAAGACTTTTTTGTTTGTTTGTTTCATTTGGCATTCCCTCAATGATCCCTCCTTCCTAATGTTTTAATTACCGCGCTTATGTTTTAACTCTGTTTTTAAATAGTTTCAATCATATGTGTTTGGGGTATGTGTTGAGTTTAATGGTTTTACAATGTGGTTTTATTATGAATGTTTAAAATTGTTAGCTGCCTTGTGGTTATTGTAAGGGCAGAAAGATGGCATACAAATTTTGTAAATAAATAAAATGATACATTTTGCGTGGCCTTTTATGGTTTTTGTTTGTTTGTTTTTTAAGGTGGGAGTTCTTTTTCAGTGGACCAAATTTATCAGGCTTAGCCATTGAACTGTCCCTGTTGGGGCCGTTTCAGAAGTGATTTCCTCCCTAGAAGCCCAACCATTTGTTCTACAGCAATTAGATGAAGATAACAGTATGATAAGGGTGATTGATCTGAAAGGTAATTTGAATGGAGGACACTGTGTACATCTTCCAAGTGATGCTGTGTTGACAGTTCAGACAACCTTTCCATGATATATCACCTGAAGCTGCCAAAAAGAGAACATTAAACAAGTGGCATTGTCTGTGCCGCATCGCCCCCTGGCTATATAATCTCAGTGATTTTATTACAAGCAGATTTCAAAAGACACTTAAAAACTCCACTTTTGAACATCACTTGAAAATATCAAACAGAGAAAACTGGACTAGGGATTACACCTCCCCAACCATTTATCTTTAGAGTCAAGGTTTAGGTCACAATCCATCCCTGACTCCCACCACCAGTGGGAGCCAGAGAGTAGCTCTATGGTAAAGACATGCTTGCCAACCTCCAGGAAGGGCTTGGACATCTCCTAGAATCACAACTGATATCCCAGCAACAGAAACCAGTTTTCTTGGGGAAAATGGCTGCTTTGGAGGGTGAAATCCATGTCATTGCACCCTGCCAAGTCCCTCTCCTCCCAGGGCTCTACCCCCAATTCTCCAGAAATTCCACAAATCAGCGTTGGCAACCTTGAGTAAAGATGAGGGGAAGTTCCTAGAGAATCATTATGAAGGCTTTCCCCCCCCCTCTCCCACTCCTCAATTTGTTGAGGATGGGAGATTGCAGATGGGGGTAGAGAATTCCCCAGTAGGTCTAGGCAACTGGGAAGCCTTCTCCTATACATGTATCCCCTCACCAGTCAACTCTTGATAGCTCCTGGCTTGAACGGAATTTGGGCTTGAATAATTGGCAGGCAAAAAATGGGGGAAATACAGTGGCTAGCTGAATGTGCTGGTGGTCCACTGCTACAATGTATGCCAACGAGGAGGCTGAGGGAAGTCCTGGATTCCTGTGCTTTCCCATCTAGTGTGTGAGACTGAAGTCAGTGATGGCTTTTTAAAATTATACAGCAGTTAAGCAAAGATAGCATTTTTGTCTGGATTGCTTTCTTAGTGAGAAAGTCTTAAAAGCTTCTCTGGCAAGTAGCTGTCAAGCATGCATATTTCTGTGTGCCATGACAGACCATAAGACAAAGAGCAGGACACTTCCCCCCCACTTCTGCTTTTACAATCTAGGGCAAGTAATAAATCCATCTGGCCCAAGGGTGTTTAGGTTAGCCATGTGAACGGTGCAAGGTGCCTCTCCCCCAGATTCACACAGCCAGGTCTTATCTGCTCTCAGAGAAAGTGTGAGAAAGGGAGATGTTTGTAACAGCTTGCATTCATAAGTAGTAGAAGAGATACTATGTAGTAACCTTTGAACCCGTGACTCAAATTGCATCTTTATGTTACTCTTTGAAGCTATCCTATAAAGTATCTATGTGTGTCTGTATATGTCATTACTTTCAAGGATTCTGTCTCTGGCAAAGCTATGGAGTTTCTAAAATAAAGCAACTTTTGATTAAATAACAAAAGACTGATTACTGAGAAATATTGATGCTTGACATTTTGGAAGTAATCTTACTTGGAGACGTAACCGAATTGGCAACTTTCTGACCGTATGGCGGAGAATTCCAGATAACAGAAAAGTCCCCATCACTCCAAAACGACCACTCGGTGAACAACAAGGAGATGGTGCCAAGTCGAAAACCCCTCCATGGCACATCCTTGATGCCCGGAGAGCGGCAGGGAGAGGGTCTCCACTGCACATACAGCAACTCTTCATCACTCCTAAAGTGTGGGTCCCCAGAACGTCTACCTCCTTAATGGATGAAGCACCAGCTCGGAGAGAAGCGATCCTGGCACTACGCTCCATGCATTCAAGAATAGGGGAAGACAGCGACCAGGGCACTTCGGAGGTGAGTGGAGGAGACGGCCAAGAAGAGAGAGAATGACCGTGCCCCGACCTGGACCCAGATGATGAGGAGAAGGAAGAACAAAATCCTGACGTTCGGGACTTTCTCCAGACAATGAGAATTGAGATGGTAGAGATGGCCAAGGGGCTACGAGATGAAATGCAAACCAATGCTACCTTCATGACCCAAGAGGTGAGGAGGCACTTGGAAAGGGCGCTGCAGACCCATGGTCCCAGAGGAGGACCACTACCTTCTCCGCTGCCTCCAATGTTACAGCAACCCCATCCCCCACCACCGATGCCACTACTACTCCATGACTATGGACGGGGCCAAGAGCTGGATGCCACTTTTGACCGGGATCCCGAAGAGGTGGAGTATTTTTCAATACAAGCTAACAGTTTCATGCATTATTGGGGGAATACCTTCCCAGACAAATTCAGCAGAGTGGGTTATTTGGGGTCGAAGCTGAAAGGGGCAGTCAAAAGATGATATGTGAGTTTGTACGAAACTAGAAGCCCCGAGTTAGACACCGTAGCTGCATTCCTATGGGCTCTACTGATCCAGTACGAAGACCCCATACAGGAAACAAGAGCCCTTACCACGCTGAGAGACCTACAACAAGGGTCCAAAGCAGTAAGAGAGTACGCCGCAGAATTCAGGGCCAACATGGCCAAAATACAGGGGTGGAATGAGCAGATGAAGATTGAGCAGTTCCAACGAGGCTTAAATGCAAGCGTGCTGGATCGATCCCTTCAGCAAGCTCGCCCTACCACGCTGGTATGATGGATGCAATTAGGTGACGAAGTCAAAACTAACATGAAAAGAGTGGCTCTACAATGCCAACAGCAGCAAGGGGGTAAGAGGGGACGTGAGTCTTGGTTGGGGGCAAAACCCGAAGGGAAGAAGGCCAGCCAGGCTGGAAGAACTACCAAACCGGCTACCCCCAGATGTTGCTTTAGATGCGGCAATCCAAACCACCTGGCAGCCAATTGCCCAGAGTGACCTTGAGCCCCCCCCCCTCACTCAGAAGACCAGCGCACCCAAGGCGAAGAAAATGGAAGGACGAGCGAAGGAGTCCGTGAAAGGGAGCTCTGTGTCAGCAACCTCTTGAGAAGAGGAAATTATCATGGTGTATGAGCTGGGAGAAGATGCTTGGGAAGACGAACCAGCGGGAAACGGGGACGACCTGCACTGAGAGGTGCCGAGCAGCAGGTCACGGATTTAACGGCACCATTGAGGGTGAGAATAACGGGGACTTTATTTTTCATTCCATTTACTTTGTTAAACCCTAGTCTAAAATGGTTTATACATGCCCGAGCTTTGCTCGACTCTGGGTACACTAGATACATAATCACATCCAAGTTAGTGAAAGCCCTGGGGCTCACTAAGAGTCCACTACCGCACCCCATACAGTTTGAACAAATGGATGGAACAATAATGAGAGGGGAGCCATGTACCGAACAAACCCAAGCAGTACCAATGGGAATAGAAGACCATTGGGACACTGAACTTTTTGTAATAACCCCATCATCATCCTTTAACATTGTTTTAGGAGTCGGATGGTTAGCCAAACATGAACCCGACATAAGGTGGGAAGAGCCGATTATTGATTTTAGAGACAGGCAGTGTGAACACCACCACTGGAACATGGATTGGGGCCCGAAACCACCCCCAGTGAATGAGAAATTGTGTTTGACCATAGAAGAAGTAAAATCAATCCCCAAGGAGTATAGAGTCTTAAAGCAAGTGTGCAGTGAAGAAGAAGCCAATGAACTCCCACCCCATAGAGACACTGACAGTGCCATTGAGTTAAACCCAGGGCAGGAACTCCCAAATGCCAAGATATACTCTGTGGGGTGGGCTGAGAAAGCAGAACTACACAAGTTTTTAGATAAAAAATTAAAACGGGGGTTCATAAGACCGGCCACGGCCCCCCATGCCGTCCCGGTGCTCTTCCGAAAGAAGAAAGACGGGGGGCTCAGGCTTTGCACGGATTTTAGGGGAATTAATGGGATTTCCACCTCCAATGCGTACCCCATACCCCTGATAAAGGATTTACTCAGTACGGTATCAAAAGGGAAGATTTTCACTAAATTGGACTTGCGAGATGCTTACTTCTGGGTGCGCGTAAAAGAGGGAGACGAATGGAAGATGGCATTTAACACGCCAATGGGACAGTTTGAATATTTAGTCATGCCTTTTGGATTGCAAGGGGCCCCTGGAGTTTTCATGAACTTTATAAATGAAGTATTGTGGAGGTACTTGTATAAAGGGGGTAGTAGTGTACCTGGACGATATAATTATCTATTCTAAAGACTTATCATCTCACGTGAGGTCGGTCAGAGAAATCTTAAAGACCCTTTACGACAACCAACTATATGCCAAGTTGTCCAAATGTGAATTCCATAAGACAGAATTGGATTACCTGGGCTACTGAGTATCGGGGAAGGGGCTGGCTATGGATCCCACCAAAATACAAGCAGTGATAGATTGGGAAATCCCGAGGACACATAGACAGCTCCATTCCTTCATTGGATTCGCGAATTTTTATCATAATTTTATACAGGGGTTCGCCTACACTATGCTCCCTTTAACAGACCTTCTGAAAACAAAAGGGAAAGGCCCAGAGGCCAAACGGCTGGAGATCAAATTAGTTTGGACAGCCCAGTGCCAAGAAGCTTTCAATAAAATGAAGAGGTTGTTTACTAGTGAACCCATCTTGATCCACCCCAATGAATGGAAACTCTTCATGGTCCAGTGTGATGCCAGCGATGTTGCTGTGGGGGCAATTCTGATGCAACCAGATGAGGAGGGGGCCCTTAAACCCTGTGCTTATATTTCCCAAAAATTCTCTCATGAACAAAGGAACTGGTTGGTGTGGGATAAAGAGGCTTTTGCAGTGACTTTTGCGCTAAAAACATGGCAACCTTGGTTAGAAGGGGCAAGAGTGCCGTTTGAAATATGGACAGATCATAAAAACCTGGAAGCCCTAACTGCGCAGGTAACTAAGAAGCAAATCAGGTGGGCAAGATTCTTCGCCAAATTTGGCTTTACATTAAAACATATACCTGGATCTAAGAACTTTCTAGTAGATGCATTGTCGAGGCTTCCTCAGCACAACAGCCAGAGGGAGGAAGTGATCGATTTCATCATCTCTCCCAGTCAGTTGGGGAAAGCTGTGACTACTCGCTCGAAAGCAAAGCGTGAAAAGGTGAAAGAAAAATGGGGGGGAGATAGACTGATCATAGAAGCCGAGAAAGAAGGAGAGGCTAGACCTGAAGGAGTAAAAAAGGGCGAAGGGGGATTCTGGTACAAGGACGGTAAGCTGTAAGTGCCAGAGAGCCTCCGCAGGGAAGTACTCCAGTTTTGTCATGACAGCAAACTTTCAGGGCATTTTGGATATGTTAAAACCCTGCACTTAGTGAATAGACAATTTTGGTGGATGTTCATTTAGAAAGATATTTCAAACTATGTTGCCTCTTGCCCAATATGCATAATGGCCAAAAGAATGGGAGGGAAACCCCCCAGACTATTACAGCCTTTGGAAACGGCCAAGAGACCATGGTCAGCGGTCTCAATGGATTTTATTGTAGAGCTGCCTCCTTCGCAGGGAAAAGCCGTAATCCTGGTAGTAGTGGACACCTTCTCTAAGCAAACTCACTTTATTCCATGCACTCAAATACCCACGGCTAAGAAACTGGCGCAATTATTTTTCCAACACGTGGTAAAATTACACTCATTCCCAGATAAGTTAATCAGTGACCGGGGCCCGCAGTTTGTTGCCAACTTCTGCCGGGAGTTTTGCAAACTAACAGGAATTAAACAGGGATTGAGCTCCGCGTACCATGCCCAGATGGACGGACAGACGGAGAGAGTAAATGCCTTGTTAGAGTAATACTTAAGGTGTTTTGTGAACTATCAACAGTCAAATTTGGCAGACCTCGTATTTGCTGAATACGGATACAATAATAGCATACATAGTTCCACAAAGACTTCCCCTTTTCTCGTAGTAAATTGCTATGAGGGGAAATCGTTCCCTTTATTGCCTGGTGGAGCAATACCAGAGATACCGTCATGTTTGAACAGTGGTGGGAAAACTGGGGAGAGCCTGGAAAAGTATCCAAGAGAACCTGGAAATGGTGAAGGAGACTTATAAAAAAACATAGTGACAAAAGAGTCATGTCCCCGCTTGGGATTTTAAAGTGGGAGAAACAGTATTCCTGTCAACCAAGAACTTACCATTACCGCAACCTTCTAAAAAACTGGCCTACAAGTTCTTGGGACCATTCCGTATTAAACGTGTGATTAATAAAGGGACAGTAGATCTTGATTTGCCTAAAATGTTTAGTAAGATACACCCCATCTTTCATTGCAGTTTACTTTGGAAGGACCCTGGAGCTAAGCCCTGGCGCCTCCACCACAAGTTACAGAACCTATTCCAATTAGGGATCAGAATCATCATGAAGTAAAGGAAATTCTAGATTCAAAGCTGAAGTGGGGTGCATTGTATTTTCTAATTAGATGGAAACATTTTTCTGTAGCACATGATGAGCTACATGGGTCAAAAGCTCAAATGTAAAAGCACCGGAATTAATTAAAAGATTCTAAGCCAAACATCCTTCAAAACCTTGAAGAAAGGCTTAGAGGGGGCACTATGTCAAGCATGCATATTTCTGTGCACCATGATAGACTGTAAGACAAAGAGCAGGACACTTCCCCCCTTTCTTCTTTTACAATCTAAGGCAAGTAATAAATCCATCTGGCCCAAGGATGTTTAGGTTAGCCTTGATGTTAATGGTGCGATGCGCCTCTCCCCCAGATTCACACAGCCAGGTCTTATCTGCTCTCAGAGAAAGTGTGAGAAAGGGAGATGTTTGTAACAGCTTGCATTCATAAGTATTAGAAGAGATACTATGTAGTAACCTTTGAACTCGTGACTCAAATTACATCTTTATGTTACTCTTTGAAGCTATCCTATAAAGTATCTATGTGTGTCTGCATACGTCATTACTTCCAAGGATTCTGTCCTTGGCAAAGCTATGGCGTTTCTAAAATAAAGCAACTTTTGATTAAATAACAAAAGACTGATTATTGAGAAATATCGATGCTTGACAGTAGCTTCACAAAAAATGGTGCCACTGTCAAAAAGCCCCAGCATCTTAGAAAGCTGAGGTGCCAACTTATAGTGACCTCACAGGATTTCCAAGGAAAGAGGTTCAGAGGCAGTGTGTCATTGCCCACCTCTGCATTGGGACCCTGGTATTCTTTGATGGTCTTCCCTCGAAGTATTAACCAGGATGGATCCTGCTTAGCTTCCATGATCTGACAAGATCAGACCAGCCTGGGGCATCCAGGTCAGAGTGGGTGAGAAGATGAAAGCCATTTTTTTAAAAAAAGATCTAAAATGTAATTAAAAATTTAATTTGAAAAATGTCAGAATGAAAGCTGAATGTAATAAAATCAAGATAAATTCTGTACTTTCCTCTGAATTCAGAGTCCTGTATTAAAACACAGAGCTTGTTTTTTAACGTATACATTTTAAAAAAAAATACTATGAAAAAATATTCACTTGTGGATGTCAAGAATTATTAATCTGACGCTATGTATTACATTTGTAATTGTGGCAAATTATGAATGTTTACAGCTATCAGAAAAGGACTGATATCTTTTCTTAGCTTGTCATGCAGAAGTGGTGTTTTGCCTGTAAATATCAGTCTCAGTTCTTGGCACAGGGGGCGGGAGGGGGGGGAGTTGGCGACTTGGTGCCCTGTACTGCACACCTAACTTCATAGTGAAATACATAGATATGAGTCCAGTTGTACTTCACAGACCTACCAGAGTTTCAGGCTATGAGCTTCGGAGAATCAGTCCCCTTCATCAGATACCTTCATATTGCTGGTCTCTGAGGCACTCCCCTGGATTCGTATGCAGCTGTTCTACTGCAGGCCTAACATGGCAGTCCTCTGAAATGATGATCTGTAGTGGAATGGAGCCTTTGTTCATCTCACTTAGTGCCCTTGCCTGTGTGTTGAGAGGTAGTGCAAAATTCACCCAGGGATCCCCCCTGCACCAAATTGCAGACCTGTAGGTGAAAATATCTTAATTTTAGAGGCCATTAAAACTCTTCCTTGCAGAGAGAACAGAGTGATACATGATAGCACCAGCTGGGAACTGACTTCCTCGTTTCTCAGGATACTCAAGCAGCAATTGGGTAGAGGCAAGGCTTTTTTTTGTAGAAAAAGCCCAGCGGGAACTCAATTGCATATTACACCCCCTGACACCGAGTCAGCCGGAACTGCATTCCTGCTCAAAAAAAGCCCTGTGTAGAGGATCTTTTTTCTTTTTCTTTTACTTAGAATAATGGGTTTAAATTAAGGGCTGGAAGGTACCAGCTTTAATATTAGGAAAAATGTTCAACGGTGGAATCAACTGCTGAGGGAGGTGCTGAGCTCTCCCTCACTGCCAATCTTGAAGCAGCAATTGGACAAACACTTGTCAGGGATATTCTAGGCTGATCACTGAGCAGGAGGTTGGACTAGGTGGCCTATAGGACCCCTTCCTACTCTGGGATTCTATGATTTCTTTCTTTCTTTCTTTCTTTCTTTCTTTCTTTCTTTCTTTCTTTCTTTCTTTCTTTCTTTCTTTCTTTCTTTCTTTCTTTCTTTCTTTCTTTCTTTCTTTCTTTCTTTCTTTCTTTCTTTCTTTCTTTCTTTCTTTCTTTCCAAAAACAGAGAAGAGGAAATAACCACCAGTGTCACTCTCACCTTACCTTGCCTCATGCCAGGGCTTTCTGGGTTTGATTCCCAACTTCATTCCAACATCATCTGAACAAAAGCAAAAATACTGGAAGTCCCCAAGGAAGGAGAGGGGAGGAGGAGGGTCTGCCTGCCCCAACCTGCATGCTTACAAAGAGACACACCCACCCATCCCATTTTCTTCTCACATGAAGGGCCTCCCTGTCTTTTCTCCCATCGAAAGCAAGCAGCAGGTGGAGATGGCAGGCCAGCATGATTGAATGCTTTTTCATAATATTAGACATCAAGACCAAGATTTTGGAAATGCAATTCTTATCTCTGATCTCTCATACAGAGAAAGAACTTGGATTCTTCTCCATTTCCATCTTCTTGCATTTCACCTCTCCCTGCCTTTTTTTTTTAAAGGGTGGGAGGAGCACTTGTCTCAAACATCCAATCTGGCGGAAGGATAGAGGGCAGCCAACACTTTGCAACTTTCCCATGCAGGATGGGCGGGGGGGGGGGGGATGCTGTGTTTGTCTTCCTCCCCTATCATCTGTCTTCCAGTTCAAGCAAGCAATGCTTTTCAAGTCAAGTTCCAAGACCTTTAATGGCATAATAGCAATGCTTTTGACTCTTCTCACCACCTGCAGATGTATTACTGTGCCTGGTTTCTTGCAGGAGGGACGGCTTCTTTTCAATTCCTCCAATCTACAAAACAGGCAGAGCACCTATCAGAGCCTGAACTTCTTCCTCAACCCCCCCCCCCCCAACTGCCTGCCTATGGGCACAAGCAGTGCTTTACTCCTTGTTGCTTTGCAGGCAGATACAGCCACAGACAATGAAACAGCTCACAAACACACACACACCAAGAGAATCATTTTTATAAAACCAGAATTCCCTCACATCACAGCTTATCTCTTTAAGCACCTAAAACTTACAGCCCTGCAGACAGTGAAACAATACCTTTCCAATGTGTATTGTTTTCCTTTCAGGTAGCAGGCGTCCCCTTTAGCCGATACATTCCATCATAAATACTACTGTGATCCGCAGTTATGAGCACTGAGGCATCAGCACATTCCAATGCCTGAAATGAACAATTTAAAAAAAAAAAAATCCCTTCATTAATGTTTAGCTTTCATGATGTGGCTCAGTTTCCTCAGTACAGAAGCCATGGATCCCTTTTCCCCCTCAGAGAACTGAGCACCAAAGGATTATACATTTTCTGAAAGATTTGCTTTAAATGTAGTTAGTTGATTTAGAAAAAGGGGGGGGGGAGAATCAAATATGGATTTAAAGAAATCCATATTCATGTAGATGTCAATCAGTTAACATCTCTTGCCATAAAGCTGCATATTAAATTCAACACTATTCTCCGGGTAACACTTTAAAGTTAAATGCCATCATTTTACACATACACAGAGAGAGAGAGACAAATACACACACACAGAGACCCCACACAAATATATATACACAGAGAGAGAGACAAGACCCTAGCCGTTTTGATGAATCTCTTCTCTTAATTCACACACTGTCTGTAACATTTATTTTTATTTTAAAGTCACTTTGAATGTAATTAAAAAAAACTTTAATCATTTTGCTGTAAGAATTCACTCAATAGAATTTCTCCTCTCTCTTTTTTTAAATAGGGCTTTCTGAACAGGGTTCTTTTGATCTCCTTGACTGCTTTCTATACTGTAAGCCTAATCCTATACTTAAAACATTTTCCCCTACATTTCTTCAAACACTTGGATTTAAATTTTCTTTAATCTAGCTCGTCATATTAATCTACTCCACGTTGTAATGCATGTCAATCTCTTTCAGCAAGGGTGTCTCTGTGTGCGAATAAATAAATAAAAATAAAAATGATCTATGAGAAAAGAAGAGCTACAATGCACTCGGAAAACATTTGGCAACTTAGCATGACAAAAAAGTGAACATTTAAGGATTTCAGCTTCCAAATGCCACCCTAATTAAAGGGACGTTCCCTTTTAAAGGTGCTCCTCTTCTCTGCATGCAGAAGAGGCCTTATTCAAATGAAGGGGGAGACCTTTCACATACACGAGGCTATAATAGAGAGCTTAGCATAACTTCTACCTGATTTTCAATGCAAATGGCAGAGGAGAAGTTAGCATGTTGATACAGATTATGGGTTATCCTTCTCGCACACCACAGACTCCTTCACGCTCTGGAAATATTTTGCTTATCAGCAAGAAGCAACGATCAACGTCTCGCACTCCCAATCCCAGGGAGACTCAGAAAGTGAGATCATCAATATTCAGATATAGTCAGATTCTCACAGTTCCAGACTATTAATTTGCTCCTGAACTGGAAGATTTACTGTACGTTTTTGTAATATAAACATTTTACTGCCACATATCAAATATCAGAGTGTGGTGATTAAAAGACCGTTGAACAATAATACGGAGGTGAAAAGAATGTCCTTTATTGCAGGAGAATTGCTTTAAGACTTCACCCCTCAAAAATGGGGGGGATATTTCTTAGCATGATACACAAATATTCTAAACCAAACATTAAGAGGGGTCGTACTTTTGCCGTAGCTCTGTCAGACCACTTTCTCTGTGAATTCAACAGTAGGGTCCAGTGGTCATAGCCACAACTTTCCTGGAAACCTCCGGTCATAAAGAGATTTCTCTGCGCCCATTCCCTTCTGTTTCAAATTAACTGAATGCATTCAAAATCAGGCTGAAAAGATTTAGATGTGTTTCCAAATTAGCGTGAGTGCACAAAACATTGCCAAGTGAATGGCAGCAACATGATTAAGTGAAGGCGTCTTTGCTTGGCAACCCAAAGGGCAAGTGGCTTCTCGCTGTGCGGGACTGTCTGCTTCTTTGACAGCCAAGATCAAACTGATGGGAAAGGCTCTGAAATTCCATGGGTGACTGAGAAGTGAGGAGAGTGCTCTTGTCAATTGAAATTGACTCAGGTTTTGCTTACAGGATATCTGGGGTGGGGGTGGGGGGTGATGAGAGTGCAGAAGGCTCCCTCTTTGTGACACAGACTGTGGCTCCTCATTGTTGTTTAACATCAA
Organism: Heteronotia binoei; assembly: GCF_032191835.1. Lineage (NCBI taxonomy): Eukaryota > Metazoa > Chordata > Lepidosauria > Squamata > Gekkonidae > Heteronotia > Heteronotia binoei. The sequence continues at coordinate 5,148,701 of NC_083236.1, read as the reverse complement.
GCTTTCTTGGCATACCTGTGAACCAGGTGTCTGAATGTATGGACTCTGAATGTCCAACCTCTGCAGTGGAAGGAGGCATTTGAGTCTCAAGAGAAGTCTAGGGGCAGAGACTGGTCCACTCTGAAATGAAGTCAGCGGATGGCAAGTGGGGTCCCTGTGGACCCATTCTGCTCACAGAGGTGCTTTTCTGCAGCAGAAGGTCCCTCCCCTACAAAACAGCCAGAAGAGTCTTGCATCAGGGGAAGGGTCCTTCCACTAGAGGAAAATGCCTCCACTAGCACTGGCATCTGCAGTATCCAATACACCAACTTAAAAGATCACACAAGTACAATACTGCACACTAATATTTACATATAGATAAGATACACCACATCCAGAACCAAGATGTCTCACTACCTGTATATCTGGTAGTGTCCCTGCAGGCCAGGTTACATTATTTTGGTAACCACATCAGGCCCATAAGCTGCCATTTGGTCAGGACCAGTTCTGGGCAGAGAGTTCACAAGTCATCATAGAGTTGGAAGGGACCTCTAGTGTCATCTAGTCCAACCCCCTGCACAATGAAGGAAACTCACAAACACCTCCCCCTGAATTCATAGGATCTTCATTGCTGTCACATGGCCATCTAGCCTCTGTTTAAAAACCTCCAAGGAAGGAGAGCCCACCACCTCCCGAGAAAGCCTGTTCCACTGAGGAATCGCTCTGTCAGAAAATTCTTCCTAATGTTGAGCCGGAAACTCTTTTGATTTAATTTCAACCCATTGGTTCTGGTCCTACTTTCTAGGGCCACAGAAAACAATTCCACACCATCCTCTATATGACAGCCCTTCAAGTACTTGAAGATGGTGATCATATCACCTCTCAGCCACCTCCTCTCCAGGCTAAACATCCCCAGCTCCTTCAACCTTTCCTCATAGGACTTGGTCTCCAGACCCCTCACCATCTTCATCGCCCTCCTCTGGACCCGTTCCAGCTTGTCTATATCCATCTTAAAATGTGGTGCCCAAAACTGAACACAATACTCCAGATGCGGTCTTACCAGAGCAGAGTAAAGCGATACCATCACATCACATGATCTGGACGCTATACTTCTATGGATACAGCCCAAAATTGCATTTGCCTTTTTAGCCACCGCATCACACTGTTGACTCATGTTCAGCATAGACCCCCTAGATCCTTTTCGCACAGGCTACTGCTAAGACAAGTCTCCCCCATCCTATAACCATGCATTGGATTTTTCCTACCTAAATGCAGAACTTTATCCCTGTTAAAATTCATTTTATTGATTTTAGCCCAGTTTTCCAGCCTGTCAAGGTCATCCTGTATCCTGTTTCTGTCTTCTTCTGTGTTTGCAATCCTTCCCAATTTAGTATCATCTGCAAATTTAATAAGCATTCCCTCTATTCCTTCATCCAAATCATTGATAAAGATGTTGAACAAAACAGGTCCCAGGTCAGATCCCTGAGGCACTCCACTTGTCACTCCTCTCCAAGAGGATGAGGAACCATTCACAAGCACTCTTTGGGTGCGATCTGTCAACCAGTTACAGATCCACCTAACTGTAACAGGATCCAAACCACATTTTACCAACTTGTCAACAAGGATAGTATGTGGAACCTTATCAAAAGCCTTACTGAAATCAAGGTAAATGGTGTCTACAGCATTCCCCTGATCCAGCAAGGTAGTCACTTTCTCAAAAATAGAGATCAGGTTAGTCTGATATGACTTGTTCTTGAGAAAACCATGCTGGCTCTTAGTAATCACATCCATTCTTTCTAAATGTTCCAGGACTGACTGTTTAATGATTTGTTCTAAAACTTTTCCAGGTATAGATGTCAAACTGACGGATCGGTAGTTACCTGGATCTTCTTTTCCCCCCATCTTGAAGATGGGGACAACATTTGCCCGCCTCCAATCTTCCGGCACCTCTCCTGTTCTCAAAGAATTTTCAAAAATAATAGCCAGAGGCTCAGAAATTACATCCACAAGCTCTTTTAGAACCCTTGGATGTAATTCATCTGGCCCTGAGGACTTAGTTTCATTTAAAGAAACTAGGTGTTTATGTACTATATATATATAAGTGAACTGCAATATGTAATTTGTTGTGTAACCAGTGTGCTTTTATTATTGTAATGTTTGTATTTTATGTTATGCTATGTGAGCCGCCCTGAGCCTGCTTCGGTGGGGAGGGCGGGATACAAATTAAATATTATTATTATTATTATTATTATTATTATTATTATTATTATTATTATTATTATTATTATTATTATTATTATTATTATTACTACCCCTATGCTGATCCTAGGTTGGAACTTCATACTCTCCTTATATGTTCTATTTTTGCCATGTTGAGCACCGTTCCCCTCAGAAGAGAAGACTGAGGAAAAGTAGGAATTGAGCAGTTCCGCCCTCTCTTCATTACCTGTTACAATTTCACTTTCTTGCCCTCGCAATGGGCCTACCATGTCCTTGCTCGTTTTCTTACTCTGAACATAAGAAAAGAACCCTTTCCTCCCCTCCTCTGACCACCAGCTTGTGTCTGCCTTCCTTTCCTCCCACCAACCCAGGTGCCTCCCACCTGCTTGTTCCCAAGCCTGCTCACAAGCCCTCCCACCACCTACATCACTTTCGCTTGTGGGACTGGCTCTCTGTGCCAATGGGAGGATGAGTGGTGGAGCACTAGCCAGTGAGTAGGTATGTGTGGGGGAATCAGCAGCTGCAGGCCCTGCCAGAAGCCCCGAACCCTGGCAGCTGCCCCCCACCGCTCAAGGTATTCCCGTGCTGGCCCTGCTTTATAGCTGGCGTAGGCAACAGACAGAGGGTTCAGGGACTTCCTAACTGCCCTCCAGCATAGTGCATAGATTAATTAGCTAGTAGCCAACTAGGAACTATACTCACAACTGAACTCATGAAGCACACAACTGAATTATGTCATTCCCAAAGCACACTGGGAAGGTTACTTTGTGTGTGTGATTGTAGACACATGACATGTGGTGAATGTTACTATATCATGTACTAATTTTTAAAATTTCTCAGGGGCCAGCCAGGAAAGGCTAAAGAATGTCATCACTAAATGCGGAAAAGAAGGGGGAGGGGCTCTAAATAGAAGACTAGAAAAGGAAGAAAAATGTCAAAAGATCCTCCCAAATGAGTTTTCAAATTATATTTTATCCAGCTTTCCATGGTTTAGTTTTACAAGTGTGCATGTTGCCAGTAACTAACAACAATGATAATTGTTTAGATCCACACTGGGACATTAAAGTCCACAAAGCAGCCTGCGAGAATTTGAAAATATATTTAAAAGCATATTTAAAAAGTGTAATATCCATATTTAAAAAGTGTAAAATGTCAAAGCCAACTTGAATGCCTTCCACAAATAACCACATCCTGTGCCCATTCACAACATCTACCACTAAATTTAACTTGCTGGAAATGAAAATTTTGCCATTTCTTCACTTCTGATAGTCACCAGGATATTTCAGGATCCATAGAGTGCCCTCAGTGCTTGTCCATTTTTATCTCTATGGAGTTGTGTTTCTTGAGCATGCAAGACTATGACAGAATGTCAGGAGAATGTGACACAATGTGTGGACTTGGTTTTCAGACCCATGCAGATGCAAAGTATTGGTTCTGCCACAGAACTGTGGCCCTCACTTCCCCCATGCTTTTTGGTATTCCGGAGCTGGCACAACTTTATCTAGCTAGTCAGTGAAATTACGGCAGTTAAATCTGTGGACACATGAATGTATTTCCTTCTCCTAAATTTATGAGCTGAGTGGAAGGTTCTGATTTTGGCACATCTCTAAAAAGGAACTCCAGGATTCAATGCAATAAACTCCCTACTGAACACAAAGGTTATGACAGGATGTATTAATAGCCATGCTAAATACACTTTCCAAACAAGACGAATTATGCAGCAATATTCAGTATACCTGGAAAGGTCAGTAGAGAACTCATCTGGAAGCAGAACCAATAAATTATTTGTGTGATAAAAGCAATGTGTTGCCTAGAACAAAATGCCCTGTTTTTTAACTCTGACAAGTTATTTTCCTCATAAATAAAACATTAACCATGGCAAAACAATGTAGTGTGCAGGGAACAGAAATAATCTGAATTTTTTTGCATGCACTTCTGTAACCATTTGAATCACAGGGAGGCAGCTTCAGCAGCAGATGGAGACGGAGAGCTGGCTCTACAGGTAAGAGTGACGAAGTGCAGCAGCAAAGGCACTTTTCTTACAGCCAGAGTTCTTGTGGCAGCATGCTCTGTTGAACCTGTGCTAAGGAGATCTGGGTTCAAATTCTAATTCAGCTCTGGGTCCCACTGAGTAACTGAGCACCAGATTCTGTCTCTCTCTTTCATCCTAACCAATTTCAACACAATTGTCTGGAATGGAAGGACTCTCACACTTGTCATACAGAGCTCCTTCTGGAACAGAAACAAATGTGATTAATATTATGAATAGTGATTAATAATGGTATGTATTAATAGTTAATAATAATTGTATATACCTTAATTGATAACAATATGAATTAATAATAGTTGTTAAGAAGAATAGTGGTGGTTATAATGAAACTTAGCTACTCCCCCCACCCACCCTTTTAACTTTTTATTATGCGTTGTATTACATTGCATACAGGTATTTTTCCCAGCCCACTTCTCACTGAATTTAGAGAAGGTATTGCTTGGTTGGCCTAGTATTCATGGAGAAAACAATCCAAAGTCTTCATCATGCCACCCAGTTCTTTCTATTCTCAGGTCTGTAGCTGAGTTGCCAACTCAAGATTGGGAAATTCCTGGAGATTTGTGGGTGGAGCCAGGGGTTGGGAAGGACCTCAGTGGAGTATGGGGCCATAAAGTCCAGCCTAGAGGCAACCATTTTATCCAGGAAACTAATCTCTAGAAATCAGTTGTGATTCCAGGAGATATCCAGGACCCACTGGGAGGATGGTAGCCCTATCTAAAACTTGAGCACACATTGTCTAAGAAAGATCACTAGTCCAGACCTGATCTTCAATCCATTATTGAACTCATTTGTACCTCACCTATCTCCCCAATGTGGACCCAAAGTGGCTTACATTGTTCTCTCCTCCATTTTGTCCTCACAGCACCTGTCTGAGATAGGTTAGGTTCAGCAAGTGTGACTAGGGATGGGCATGAACCAGCGCTAAAGTTGTCATGAATTTTTGACAGTTCTTGGATTGTGAAGGGTTATTCTTGAACTAAAGAACCACCATGGACTTCCATGAATTTTAAGGCATGAATGTTAAGGCAATTCATGGTGGTGCATGGAAAATGAAAGCAGGGCTTTAAATGGCTTCAAGCTATTTAAATCCCATACTTTGCACTCTTCATGAAAAACACCTGAGTGGTGTGGAGCACAATGGCTATTTTAAAAAATGGTTTATAACCATTTAAACCCCGGCTTTCTGCTTTCTGCCACTTTTCTCAGGGAGTGGAAAGCAGAGGTTTAAGTGGCTGAGAGCCATTTCACTCCCCTCCCCCCAAACTTTATGTTTCCCATCACATTTTGTGGGGAGCAGAAAGCAGGGAGTTAGGTGGCTCAGAGCCATTTAAACCCCTGCTTTCTGCTCCTTGTGAAATGTGGCAGAGAGCAGAAAGCAGGGTCACAAACCCATCCGAACCAGTTCAGTTCATGAACCAACATATCGGTTTGTGCAGGGTATTTTTTGTAGAAAAAGCCCAGCAGGAACTCATTTGCATATTAGGCCACACCCCCTGATGTCACAATTTTTAGCACAGGTCTTTTCTGTAGAAAAAGCCCAGCAGGAACTCATTTGCATATTAGGCCACACCCCCTGTTATCACAATTGTTTAGCGCAAGTCTTTTCTGTAGAAAAAGAACAGCAGAAACTCATTTGCATATTAGGCCACACCCCCTGATGCCAAGCCAGCCGGAACTGCATTCCTGTGCGTCCCTGCTTTAAAAAAAAAAAAAAAAAAGCCCTGGGTTTGTGGTTCAGTTTATGCAAATTGCAAATTGTGTTTCAGTCTATGCAAATTGCAAAAATGCAGTTTGTACCCTTCCTTGAGTGTGACTGAGTCACCCAATGGGTTCCATGGCACCAGTGGAGATAAGAACCCCTTCAGGATACTAATCTGACACTTTTAATCATTATGCTACACTGGTTAAAGTACCAGAGAGATTAAATATTCTGACAGGAATATGCTAGTGTTTTTACTGTTTTTCCAGAAATAAGTAGCTGTGAGTTAACAATGTCCACTACCATGACTTCTCTTTGTATCAAAGATTCTTATGAATTCCTTGACATCTCTCCCAAAGCAAATGCTTTGAAAGAAAGGTATTGACTTTAAGAACTGCAAGGCGATATAGACTTCAGGAGCCCTCTGTAGGTGGAGTCTGGAAATTTGTTCTTTTACATCTCACTTCAATTTGGAACACGTCTGAGTGAATTCCACATCCCTCTTGACATCATTGGCAAAGTTCTCTCTATTTGATTAAGACTTCAGTTAAAAGTTGGAAAGTAATGAATGCTTGTCAAAGTACAAATTCAAACAATGACTTCTCCATGCAATGCTCTGGCCATATAAGGAAACATATTGTGGACACCTACAGAATGCATACTCTCTGGTGAGTTCCATGGCTATAAAAAATGCAGTCATAACCAATGTTCCCTCTAAGCTGCAAAGTCTTGTGAGCAAAAATTCTACTTTGTGAGCTACTGGCATTAAAGTTGTGAGCTACTGCATAACTTAGTGTGCTCTGGGGTCATCCTTCCTGAGCTAAGACAAAAATGTGTGAGCTGGAGGCTAAAAATCTGTGAGCTAGCTCATGCCAACTCAGCTTAGAGGTAACACTGGTCATAACCAGGAGATCTTGCAGAGTAGAATCTGCATATCCACAATGCACATGATACATTTCTCCGCATGAGCCTGCCACATGCTCTAGTCTAGAAGTAATAGCTCAAACTTCAAACCAAGTAATTTGTCACATATTAATTTCAAAAACACTGTCAGTTTCAGCTGAGCACATGTTGGTAAACTGGATTTATTGACTACAGATGCCAAACAAATGTTTGGACTAGAAAAATACTATAGTAAATAACAGCTTTCCACTCCGGTATCTGCGTTTTCAAAGGGATGCCCCGTTGCATTGCAGTGATTGGAGGTGACTCCCCAGAAATCACCATCTTCCAGAGAGAAGACCAGCCCTCCCTCATCATTACCTATGACAGAAGTTGCCGAGGAGTTCCTAAGTGAATTAATATTAATACTTACTTATTAGTGAAGATCACTCCAAGAAATATTTTTTCAGTAGAAAAATGACTAATTAATGTATTAAATATACACAAATAAATAAATGTGTTCCATTCATTTAAAAAATGTTGTTGAGGTCAAGCTGTTGTTTGAACTTCAAATAAAGAATTAGATCAAATTCTCACATACTAAGATTGTATATGAGACTTCAACATTCAACAAAGATTATCTCACTGTAATTATTTTGTGTTTTTAATGCCCTTCTTTGTTTACTCACTTGTTTATAGGAGCAGAGGTCAGGTTGATTTTCGAACATGAAGCATAACACTGTGTCCTGGATATTCACACCAATTTTAATTAGATGTTTCTCTCTTCCAGAAAGATAATGGGTGCATTCACACTACACCTGCAAAACACATTATTTAGTGTAGTGTGAATGCACCCAGTGTAGTACAATAGAGTGTTTTCAAAAAGGGGAATTGAATTAAAGATCTGTCACAGCATCACCACTTGTTTTTAAAGCTATGACTTTTACAGTGCAATCCTAAACAGTTACTCCACTCTCGGCTCACTGACTAGATCAATGGGTTTAGACTACAGTAACTCTGCAATGGATTGCACTATCATTCAATGGGGCCCATCAGTAATTTTCAGTGATGGGGAGGAGGGGATTTTCTCAGTTCTCCCATCCCACTGCTAGCAGAAACAGTCCCCCAGATACTGTTTTTGGAAACCGCATGAGGGGTAGGTCTGCACTGAAAAGCAGGGATTTGAATAAATAGTCCTCCTTTCCATTAGCTGAAATCTACCAAAAGATTCAGCCAAAAGATTAATCCAGTTTTTTTAATCAACTGAACCAATGCACCACTGTATATTATTTTGATATTATTTTGCACCAATGCACCAAAGTATATTATTTTGATACAGGTATTCACAAATACCGCAGACTGTGGGAAGGAAAGCCTCTTCCAAGCTGACTCATTCCACAGCAGACAGACATCGCCGGAAAAGAGTGGGTGCTTTTTCCTCCAGCATCATTATTTTTACTCATGTGCATATGTATGCAGATTTAATCAATTAATTAACTGAGGAATTGAATAAAATTAACACAATTGTTTCATTTATGGAAGGAATCAGGAATGGAAGCTACAGTCATGAATGCTTAATAGAGAAGGGAAGGAAGAAATATTTACTACTTCAGATGGAAGTATTTTCAGATGTTTTGAATACTGTTTTGCTTTCAGCTATATAAACCAAGTTTGTCAGCAGAGATTAGACCTAGAAGACTCCAGAAACTTTACCTTCCCCATATAAATCTAGTGCCTTAAAACTGTTTCTGCCTCACATTTTGCTCCAAATCTGACTAAAGAACCTATCAAGAGACTTAGCAAATCATCATGTCTTACTGTAAAGTAATTTACGGCTGCATTCATAGGCAGCAACAGCAGGCTCAAAATCCATTACAGCCAAAGATAACAACATTAACTTAATCCTGACAGGCAAAACACTCCAGCCAAAACACAGGTATGGGTTGCTGGAATACCCAGCTACAGACAACCAGGCAGAAGGTCAGTGCTGAATTCTGGGGGTTTCATTTTTGTTTTTAAATAAGACACATGCCTCAGGCTAGGAGCCAGCACTCAAAACCCAGTTCCTCAAAAGTAAGCCTGCTTGATTATGAGGGAATGGAAGCCTGATTTCTAATATCAATTCATGTAGGGCAGGAGTTCCCACCCACTCTAGCAGTTGGGTGACCATATAGGGCTGCCACGTTCCTATGCAGGGCAGGGGTCCAGGCAATAGAAACAACTCACTGGCCTTGTAAGAGCAATGACATCATTTCTGGGGGAAACTCAGAAGTGACTGTGGTAGCTCTAGGAATTGCCAGAAACTGAGGACTTTATGGTGATTCCAAGAGCTACCACTGTAGCTTCTGGGTTTTCCCCAGAAGTCATGTTACCACACTTGCAACAATGCCTCCTTCCAACCATGTCCCCACCTCCCACCTTCTCACCAGTTGCCAGGTTCAGCCTGCCAACTCTAGGACCATAAAGGCTGCTGCAATCATGATTACAAATACTGTTATTCAAAATTCCAATTACAGTATAATAAATGCTTAAGATTACAACAAATGAATTTATCACACAAGTGCTGCCTATGTAGTACAAAGTTCATTAAAGTCTGAATAAGTTCAGCAACACAACTTCCAAAATCACAGACTCTCTTTCAACCAGAAATAAATCCAAAGAATGCCAATATAATGAATAAATTACTCCAAAAACTTCAGGATTGCTGTTCCTTCTCACATTAGCCAATTGGTTTCTATTCCCAAGGGTCAGAGAAACAGATGACATCTATCTCAACCATCCTGGCCAATGAACTGTTGACCTGAAGCATTTGTTTCACCCAATAGTCTCTTTCCAGGTCGGGACAAAACAAAAAGATGCCCTGAAGTTTCTAAATCAAAGTTCTCGCAGCATTACTGGCAAAATTTAGTCAATTTCTCGACCTGACATGGCCAGGGAACATGGGGGGATCTGAATATGACAAATAGCACCTAAAATAGGAGGAAGGCTGAATATATCTCTCTGTGTGTGCTGTGGTCCTGATCTGAGTCAGATATGTACACTGACACTCAGGAGAATCCACAACTCGTGCCTAACTATTACACAGGTTTGGGACCCCAGACTCAAGCTCCTTAATGTGTGAATCAGCCCTTTGAAAAGACACTACCCATGCTTTGTACACACCTGACATCTTGTGTAAGTGGGGCCCTCAGTAGTGATAGATGCTGTTGGCACACTAGGCTCTGGATCCCTGGCAAGCTCTGATGAGTGGCAGGAAACCTCCTGCAGGCTCAGTCAAGACCGTGGCTGGCCATGCCAATCAGCATATTTTGCAAAAGTTCTTCTCAAAGAGCCTGATATTTGCTTTGGATTACTGTCCCCTCACAAGCCTCCACACTCATGGGTGTGCAGAGGGCTATGGCAGTGGCTGCTGACCTGGCAGCAAGATCACCGTCTAGCTCTCCCCCTGCCCCCCCCCATGCATGGAATCAATGTGATGATAGCAGCATCCCCAGGATGAAGGTCTCTGAGAAATGTAGATGTTGCAGGGCAGCTGATGTCTGCGTTCCAGATACCAGTGGAGGGGAAAGGATGGTGGTGGAGAGGGAGAGAGCCTCCTTCCCTGCCACACACCACCCCCAGCACAACAGATGGGCACAACCATATTTCAAGGCTTAAAAGGAATGAACCTCCAGGCCCTTTCCTAACTGTAGTTCTCATGGTTCCTTGGATGAAAGTTATGCCAGTTCAAATGAAACTGGCTGAAGGCTGCATGATCGATTTGCCCTGAAATATCTATGTACAACTAACATTAAATGTCTGAAATGACAAAAGTTGTTAATACAAGCTGGGCCCCCATAAAGAATGGCAGAAAGGAAAAACTATTTTGAAATCCCACCCTACACCCAAATCTTCAGCTGGATGCTTTCATAAACTTCCAAGACTGAAGGATACTTCTTCCTTTCCTACCTAATGTTCAGCTACTCTTGGGGCACATTTAGGCCTCATCATGCTGGTTTTTTGAGGTGTTTCTTATTCTTTTTTGTTTTAATAGACATGGTGATTTTTGCATGCCTGTGGAGTACAAGTGTGTAGAGACTCCCTTCTTGTCTGCATGTGACCTAGTTCTCAGCTTTCATGATTGGCTCAAGAGGGGCAATGACTTTACCATTAGACGTAGCCATTCCCCTTCTTCTGAAATTTTCCTACTGGGGTTTCCAGGGCAGATGGAAGGGGGAGGTATCCATGCTATCATGAGCATCTTTGTGTTTGACTGATAATCAAATGAACAAAATGCAAACTATGCGATACAACAATTTTGACAGAAAGAGCAAAATAAATTGGAGCTAAGCATGCATCTGTTTGCTCTTCCCTTTTCCAGGGATTCAAAGGATATTGCTCTTTGATCAGTTCCCCTATAAACAAGTCTCACAACAGCCTATGTTCACAATCATGGATGCAAGTTTAATTGGTTTAATCAGTCGATTAATCTACTACTTGGTTAATCAGTAAAGCACAATTTTAATCAATGGTTCTGCAAGTTATTGCTGTTAAATTGGCAAAGCTATTTTTGATCTTTTTGTGCTAGTATGTAATTTAATGTAGTGGGTAATTTAAAAGGAAAAAAAAACCTATTCAAATATGACTTTTACTTCTCACCTGGCTTGATCCAACATGGCTGCTCTTCTGTTCTTCTTAGAGTTTGTCAGCTGGACAATCTAAAGACTGAACCTGTGACCTAGTCTGTGCAACATGTATCTTCTGACATGGGGGTCATGGGAAACAAGCAGAAGGAACTGGAAGCACTGTGATGTAACAGATCTTACTGAAACTTGGTGGGATGACACTCACAATGGAATATTACGATTGAGGGATACAACTTATTTAAAAGGGACAGACAAATAAGGAAGGGTGGAGGAGCTGCATTATATGTAAAGGAGGTGTACACTTGTGAGGAAATATGTGAATCTGAGCATGGAAGTTCTATTGAGAGTCTCTGGGTAAAAATAAAAGGAGTAAGAAATAACAGTGATATTATGGTGGGGAGTCTGCTATAGACCACCAAGATAGGCAGAGGACTCTTAGAACAAATTACAAAGTTCTCAGAGACAGAACACAGTGGTCATGGGAGATTTCAATTACTCAGATGTTTGTTGGAGGTCCAGTTCTGCCAAAAATGAAAGATCGAATAAATTCCTGACTTTTTCTTACTGACAACATCATTTTCCGGAAAGTGGAGAAGGGGAAAAAGGGGATCCCCTATCTTAGATTTGATTCTTCAAGAAGGGGAAAAGGGAGGATCCAGGTAGCTATCGATCCATCAGCTTGACGTCCATTCCTGGAAAAGTTTTAGAACAAATCATCAGTCAGTCCTAGAACATTTAGAAAGGATGGCTGTGATTACTAAGAGCCAGCATGGGTTTTTCAAGAACAAGTCATGTCAGACTATCCTTAACCCTTTTATTGTTTTTTTGAGAAAGTCACTAGCTTGCTGGATCAAGGGAATGCTGTAGACATAGTTTATCTTGATTTCAGTAAGGCTTTTGAGAAGGTTCCACATAATATTATTGGTGATAAGTTGGTAAAATGCTGGGTTTGGATCCTATCACCATTAGGTATCATGCATAATTTTATAAACCTCTATCATGTCTCCCTGAAGTAGTCTCTTTTCTAAACTAAATAGTCCTGGACTCTTCAGCCTTTCCTCATAGGAAAGATGCTCCAAACCCCTAATCATCTTGGTTGCTCTCTTCTGTCCTGGACATGCCTCTATTAAGCCCTGGTCAATAGATTTAGATTTTGCATTTTTCTTTGGAGTTTCTCTTCAAATTTTTTGTATTGATGAATAGGAATTTTCAGCAGCCAGGTATCCTGGTAGACTGAAGCATTCACGCTTTGGTTTTCAAACACTGCCATCTTAACATCATGTTTTGGTTGTTACTTCAGATTCACATCACCCATTTAATGAAGTAGGAACTAACAGAAGAGAGCAGTAAGCTTTTAGCATACTGCCTACTGCAGAACTGTTTTTGACTTCATGGAGACTGACATGATACTGCCTCACAAATCACAGAAGATTTCTGAGGAACATTAAAGTTTATTAACCAGTCTCAGAACATTTTCCTCTGTCCCAGCATAAAGAGAAGACAATGTGCCTTGCAAGACATTAACATCTCTATCACAAATAAATACACACAACAGACTCAAAAGGAACCCATAACTGTACTTAAAGTTGCACACAAAGCAACAAGAGGAGTAGAAATGATTTGTACCATTCCAGAGAGCAGGCTTTGGGAATCCCATTTCTCCCACATCTAAAGATTCCCTTCGCTAAAGAGCTAGCACTTCAAGGGACAGTGTTTCAGTTTAACCCTTTACTAACTGTGCTAACTTGCCATTTTCTGAAGACTAATAATGTATTGTAGGGGAACTCCAAAAATGTAATACTTCCCCTGAAGTCTGGGGTGATAAAGTTCTTTCTATCATCACTTTAGCACTGTGCAAACTCATTTTGTTGCATGCCCCTACCAGGGATAACATGCATAAAAAAAAGGTAAAGGTAGTCTCCTGTGCAAGCACCAGTCGTTTCCGACTCTGGGGTCACATTGCTTTCACAACGTTTTCACGGGGTGGTTTGCCATTGCCTTCCCCAGTCATCTACACTTCCCCCCAGCAAGCTGGGTAGAACTCAGTAAAACTAAACTGTAAAATAAGCCCATAGCAGCAAGCTGCAAAGTGCCTCCCTTGTCTCTAGTTCACTTGCAAGTCCTGCCCAAGAAGCAACCTACAGCTATTTTGACCAATGTGAGTTGACTTCAAAAGGGGGCTTCTCAAGTGCAAACACTCATACAAAGAACCCAAACCAGCGAAGACACCTTAGACACGTCTACTCAGCTTAGACACATGAGGAGAGGTGGTCCCAACTCCACCAGGCAGCCAATTGGCAGCTCCAGGAATGTACCTCATCCTATTCCCTTTTCTCTCCAGTGAGTTCATGCCCATTGAGCTAAAGACGTAAGAAACAAAATGCAACCTAGATGTTTGGCTTTGTTGCAAATCTGAGGCAGGAGTTCAAGACATGAGCACTGAAGTTTAGCAGCAGCAGCAATGAAGGCAGGAAAGCCCAGTGGTTCTCTCGTGCAGTCCTTGCTTAAATGAGAGAAAGAGAGTTTGTGATAGCAGCCAGTGACTGGGAGTCTCGACGTGGCTTGCTGGATTTAGAGATCAATGTTCTTTCTGGGTTGTCTCTTGTTGACTTTTCCCTGGAGGGCTGCATATGGGGAGGGAGCTGAGTTACTGGTATTGTCCTGCTGCACTCCTTGTCTGCAACAAGGCTGCGGAGAGCTTTTGCGTTGGAGCACAGCGCTGTTGCTGGGCAGGCTCTTCTCCCAATCTCCTAAGCTCCCCAGCATTGCTGCCACCATTACGCACTCTGTAGCTCAACAGCTCCAGTGCCCACTGCTCCTCTGGCCCAGAAGTGCACCACTGCCAGAAGGCCACTGACCAACCGGGGCACTTAGTGAGGCTTCCGCAGCCAAATCTACCAGTGACGCCTGCCCACTCACCAGCAAGCTAACCCGTCACAGGCCTCTGTCCTGCTGCTCAGCCCCAGCACGTAGGTCACTTGCCCAGGAGTGCAGCTATGGTTTGGATGGCAGTGGTTAACAGGCACCCTGCAAATGGAAGGGGAGAGAGGGAGGAATGAGCTGGCAGCTGTGAGGCACCCAATGGCCAAGCAAGGGACAGTCTCAGCCACAGAGCAACGAGGGAGATGAATTTAGACCTTCCAGAGTACTGCTCTGGGGTGCTCCAGCCCCAACTGAGGCCCACTTATTAAATTTGCAGATGATACTAAATTGGGAGGGGTAGCAAATATGGTAGGAGTCAAGATCATAGAATCATAGAGCTGGAAGGGACCTCTAGGGTCATCTAGTCCAACCCCCTGTAGGAAACTCACAAACACTTCCCCCTAAATTCATAGGATCTTCATTGCTGTCAGAGGGCCATCAAGCCTTTGTTTAAAAACCCTCCAAGGAAGGAGAGCCCACCACCTTCCGAGGAAGCCTGTTCCACTGTGGAATCGCTCTAACGGTCAGGAGGTTCTTCCTAATGTTGAGCCGGAAACTCTTTTAATTTCAACCCATTGGTTCTGGTCCTACCTTCTGGGGCCACAGAAAACAATTCCACACCATCCTCTATATGACAGTCCTTCAAGTACTTGAAGATGGTGATCCTATCACCTCTCAGCCGCCTCCTCTCCAGGCTAAACATCCCCAGCTTCTTCAACCTTTCCTCATAGGACTTGGTCTCCAGACCCCTCACCATCTTTGTCGCCCTCCTCTGGATCCCTTTCAGCTTCTCTATAACCTTCTTAAAATGTGGTGCCCAAAACTGAACACAATACTGCAGGTGAGGTCTTACTAGAGCAGAGTAAAGCGATACCATCACATCACGTGATCTGGACACTATACTTCTGTTGATACAGCCCAAAATTGCATTTGCCTTTTTAGCCACTGCATCACACTGTTGACTCATGTTCAGCATATGATCCACTAAGACCCCTAGATCCTTTTTGCACATACTACTGCTAAGACAAGTCTCCCCCATCCTATAACCATGCATTGGATTTTTCCTACCTAAATGCAGAACTTTACATTTATCCCTGTTAAATTCATTTTATTGGATTTAGCCCAGTTTTCCATCCTGTCGAGGTCATTCTATATCCTCTTACTGTCTTTTTCTGTGTTTGCAACCCCTCCCAATTTCATATCATCTGCAAATTTAATAAGCATTCCCTCTATTCCTTCATCCAAAGATGTTGAACATCCATAAAGATGTTGAACAAAACAGGTCCCAGGACAAATCCTTGAGGACCCCCACTTGTCACTCCTCTCTAAGAGGATGAGGAACCATTCACAAGCACTCTTTGGGTGCAATCTGTCAACCAGTTACAGATCCACCTAACGGTAACAGGATCCAAACCACATTTTACCAACTTGTCAACAAGGATAGTATGTGGAACCCTATCAAAAGCCTTACTGAAATCAAGATAAAGGATGTCTACAGCATTCCCCCGATCCAGCAAGGTAGTCACTTTCTCAAAAAAAGAGATTAGGTTAGTCCGACATGACTTGTTCTTGAGAACCCCATGCTGGCTCTTAGTAATCACATCCATTCTTTCTAAATGTTCCAGGACTGACTGTTTGATGATTTGTTATAAAACTTTTCCAGGTATAGACGTCAAGCTGATGGGTCAGTAGTTACCCGGATCATCTTTTTTCCCCTTCTTGAAGATGGGGACAACATTTGCCCACCTCCAATCTTCCAGCACCTCTCCTGTTCTCCAAAAATTCTCAAAAATAATAGCCAGAGGCTCAGAAATTACATCCGCAAGCTCTTTTAGAACCCTTGGATGCAGTTCATCTGGCCCTGAGGACTTAGTTTCATTTAAAGAAACTAGGGCCGTTTTCCCACTTACCTTACCCCGGAGGGACGTCCCTCTTCACCGTGCTGTGTCTGCACGGATTTCGCACAAACTGCTGCATAGCACCAGGAAGAGCCACGTAGTCCCGGGGCTTTTGCGTCGCAAATGTAAACTGCTTTTTGGCGGTTTACATTTGCGACGCAAAAGCCCCAGGACTACGTGGCTCTTCCTGGTGCTGCGCAGCAGTTTGTGCGAAATCCGCGCAGACGCAGCGCAGTGAAGAGGGACGTCGCTCCAGGGTAAGGTAAGTGGGAAAACGGCCTAGGCGTTTATGTACTACCCCTACGCTGATCCTCGGTTGGAACATCATACCCTCCTTATATGTTCTGTTTTTGCCATGTTGAGCACTGTTTCCCTCAGAAGAGAAGACTGAGGAAAAGTAGGAATTGAGCAGTTCTGCCCTCTCTTCATTACCTGTTACAATTTCACTTTCTTGTCCTCACAATGGGCCTTGCTCTTTTTCTGACTCTGAACATAAGAAAAGAACCCTTTTTTGTTGTTTTTAGCACCTTTGGCCAGCCTGAGCTCATACTGAGCTGTAGCTTTCCTAACTTTTTCTCTGCAAGCATTGGTGATTTGTTTATATTCATCCTTGGTTATAAGGCCCTCCTTCCAATTCCTAAAGGAGTCTTTTTTTATTTCTCAAGTCTTTAAAGATCTGTCCATGGAGCCACTTCGGCTTCTTTAGGCTTTTTCAGTTTTTTCTTCTCATAGGAATCGTCTGTGATTGCGCTTTCAGTATTTCGCTTTTAAGGAACTCCCACCCCTCCTGAACCCCCTTCTTCCTAAGTATTTCTGACCATGGGATTTTACCCAGCATAGTTCTAAGTTTATCAAAGTTTGCCTTTCTGAAGTCCAACCTATAAGTCTGACTATGTATAGTTTTTCCCTTCCCTAAGATTGTAAATTCCAAAATCACATGGTCACTACTGCCCATGGTGCCCACTATTTCCACTTCTTCAATCAATTCTTCCTTGTTGGTGAGAATCAAACCCAAGATAGCAGATCCCCTTGTTTTCTTCTTCACTTTCTGGAAAAGGAAATTGTCAGCAAGACAAGTCAGGAATCTATTTGACTTTTCATTTTTAGCAGAGTTGAACTTCCAACAGATGTCCGAGTAACTGAAATCTCCCATGATCACTGTATCCCTTCTCTTGGAGAAGTTTGCAATCTGCTGTAGAAGTATCTCATCTGAGTCCTCTGCCTGACTTGGTGGTCTATAGCAGACCTCCACAATAATATAATTGTTATTTCTTCTTTTATTTTTACCCAGAGACTCTCAACTGAGCTGCCATGCTCAGATTCACATATTTCCTCACAAGTATATACCTCCTTCACATATACTGCTACGCCTCCACGCTTTCTCATTTGCCTGTCCCTTTTAAATAAGTTGTACCACTGAATCCTAATATTCCAGTTTTGAGTGTCATCCCACCAAGTTTCATTAAGGCCTATTATGTCATAGTCTCCTTCCTTTATTAGGACTTCCAGTTCCTCCTGTTTGTTTCCCATACTCTGTGCATTAGTGCAGAGACATCAGAATCCATGTTTTATGCATCCCGAGGGTTTAGTTTCCATTCAAACCTGCAAGTTCACATGATCTTGACAGGTTGGAAAACTGGGCTAAAACAAATGAAACTAATTTTAACAAAGATAAATGTAAAAGTTCTGCATTTAGGTAGGAAAATCAAATGCATCATTGTAAGACTTATTTTGGCAGTAGTATGTGCAAAAAGGATCTAGGTGGACCATACACTGAACATGAGCCAGTAGTGTGATGCAAAAGCTAAAAAAAAAAAATATGCAATTTTGGGCTGTGTCAACAGAAGTATAGTGTCAATATCACACAAAGCAATGGTATCACTTTAGTCTGCTCTGTTTAGACCTCACCTAGGGTACTGTGTTCAATTTTGGGCACCATAACTTAAAAAGGATATAGACAAACTGGAACATGTCCAGAGGAGGTCAATGAAGATGGTGAGGGGTCTGAAGACCAAGTCTTATGAGGAAAGGTTGAAGGAGCAGGGTATGTTTAGCCTGAGAGGAGATGACTGAGCCAGGTGTTATGATCACCATCAAGAAGTTAAAGCTGTTTCATATAGAGGATGTTGCTGAGTTGTCTTCTGTTGCCCCAGAAGGTCAGACCAGAACCAATGGGTTGAAATTAAATCAAGAGTTTGTGGTTAAACATTAGGAAGAACTTCCTGACAGTTAGAGCAGTTCCTCAGTTGAACAGGCTTCCTCGGGTGGTGGTGGGCTTTCCTTAGAAGTTTTTAAAGAGAGGCTAGATGGCCATATGTCAGCAATGCTGATTCTTTGAACTTAGATCATGAGAAGGAAGGCAGAGGGAGGTATTTGGGATTTTCCTGCATTGTGCAAGGATTTGGACTAGATGACCCTGGAGGTCTCTTCCAGTCCTATGATTCTGTGGTGCTATCCTGGTTATCAGAGAGGTCCTGATCAGAAAGAGGCTGAGATGTAAGATGCACAGAGAAATTATCTTCCACAGGTCTCTCCTTCCCACTGAGGACTGTCTGTTTGGACTTTTCCACAGTGTCCATATGTGCCTGACTATGGAGAAGAGATTTATGACTCCATTAATAGTGAATCATCCATGGGTCTCATTTGTGGTCCTGTGCAGAGAGGAGCCAGTGGAGGTGATGAGCAGCCAGGAAGTTGGCATCCCATGCGGCTGGGCATGAATGTGAATGGCACTAAAATGTGGCCTTCCCCCCACTCCCTTTAAGGTGGGCTTATGGGGGCTGGAGTGTGGCCCTGGTGGAATGGGACTGGTCACCAAGGGAAAACTGCCACGCTGCCGGACCTTTTTGTTTCTGGCCATGTGGGACAGCTTGCCCACCCATTCCGCCCTGTTTGTAAAGAATATGGAGAAAGGGTCTTCATAGCTTTGTGATGTTAGTGTTTTGTTTTAAGGTTTTCTTGTCCATATTCATTACAGCTGCAGGCAACTGTTTAAGGAAATCAGTCTGTGTGCCATTTTCTAGTATATGGGGATCCCCTTAAGGGATCTTGGAGTGATGATTTTTAAGGGTCATGCTAAGCTTCAGGGCTGTCGGTGAATTACCCTCTTGCTCAGCTGGCAGAGGAGACCACTTAGAGGTGAGCATCTTTCTGGAATCCAGAAACTGCCATACCATGGTTCTTCCCACTCCAGCCTGCTGGCTGGGGGATGGTCTGGGGGCATCAACTGGTTGGCTTGGCTGGTTGGTTGATGCTGGATTTGGTGAACCCATGCTGTGTCAATGCTTCTTACATCTGTGACCAATAAAGTTGTGGCCATTTTATTCCACATTTAGTCAAATACTATGTGGGACTGAGTTATTGCTGGCGGGTAAATGGGTCATTGCCTCCGCTGCCCTTCCCCTTACTAGGCACCTGGGCCACAAATCAACATGTTGTTTTGACATGAGTCAGTTTCCGGGAGAAAGTGGAGTCTCCTCAGGGAAGTACAGTCAAGAAAGTTAAGTCAACCATGCATCATTAAACAAATGCATTTTTCTCTATCAACTGCCAATAATGATGCATTGATGCACAGCCAGACAGGTCGGATATGATACGTCCTTCTTTTCTTTTCTTTTCTTTTCTTTTCTTTTCTTTTCTTTTCTTTTCTTTTCTTTTCTTTTCTTTTCTTTTCTCTTTTCTTTTCTTTTCTTTTCTTTTCTTTTCTTTAATTTCTTTTCTTTTCTTTTCTCTTTTCTTTTCTTTTCTCTTTTCTTTTCTTTTCTCTTTTCTTTTTCTTTTTCTTTTTCCTTTCCTTTTTTTTCTTTTCTTGCTTCCTGGGTTTTTAGGCAACTTTTTGGAAGCCAAACAGGAACAACAGGTAGTGAACGAGGGATAAAGAGGTTGGTTGAGTGGAAATGCTGTGAGTGGGGATTTGGAGGGCAGTGGCATCAGCAATGGAGCCACATCCAAAAGGAAGTGACGCAGGCAACTTTTGAAATTCCTAGTGCTCCCCTTGTCACTTCCTTTTTTTCTTTTTCTTTACTGGACATGAGGTGATGTTGCAACTGATGCTGTGGGTTTTTTATTTTTCCCCCTCTGGCAGTGGTGGGGGGTCCCAAGGCCTGACCAGGGGCTTGGCAGTCCTGTGACAAATAGAAAGGCCATTTATGAGAACAGAAAGGACTAGTAGAATAAAGGCTATCTAAATAGAGAGCAGGGCAATGCAGAGCAAGCAAAATGTGTTTATGTATGTCTGCTCTTTCCTTAAGAATTGACACTCCACAGTCACCAAGGTGGCTAGCAACATCTCCAAATTACAATTAAATCATAAAAAATTGCAGAGATAAATGTAAAATAAAATGGCACAAAGCAGAAGACTTAAAAAAAAAACATGTAGATCATTTCTTAAAGACTATGGGTGTTTTCGCACTTACCTTTTACTGGCGCGACGACCCTCCTCACGCCGGCGGATCTGCAGTGATTTCGCACTAGAAGCGCCGGCGCAGCCCATTGCGCCGGCTCCTTCCGTCGCTAAGCCAGCGCAAACGGAAACCGCCAAGAAGCAGGAAAACGTTTGCGCTGGCTTAGCGACGGAAGGAGCCGGCGCAATGGGCTGCGCCGGCGCTTCTAGTGCGAAATCACTGCAGATCCGCCGGCGTGAGGAGGGTCGTCGCGCCAGTAAAAGGTAAGTGCGAAAACACCCTATGGGTGATTTCACCAGGGCTTTTTTTGTAGCAGGAACTTCTCTGCATATTAGGCCACACCCCACTGATACAGCCAATCCTATGAGAGCTTACAGTAGACCCTGTAAGAAGAGCCCTGTAAGTTCTTGGAGGATTGGCTACATCTTGCTACAAAAAAAGCCTTGGGTTTCACACAAGAGATTTAGCTCAACCTAGCTCCACTTCCCATTCAGATTAAATGCACACGATCACGCAAATGCATCTGCCCTCAGAGCCTCACCTGTTCTCACCCCGTCTCCAGATGCCTCCTATCTGGATTAAAAAGCCACCTGGATTTTCCCGGTAGTTTCCCTCTGAATCGCATCTAGGTCACATAATCAGCAGCCCAGGCACAACTCATAAGTGGAAGAGCTGCGTGATCATGCCAAGCCGTTTCTGGCATGGTCGGGTCCCCCCCCCCCGCAAAAAAACCCCCCCTCTGCTTGAGTGTACACAGGGGACTTTCAAAAAACCAGCCCTTTCTGCAGCAGGTCCATGGTTGAGCTGTGCTAGCAGTGCGAATGGGCAACCTCAGGCCACTGCTGGGATCCTGCTGCTTTGAAGGTGGCTGTCTGACAGCCCGGAAATGGGTCAAACTCAAGCAGGTTTTAGGCAACGGGATTTATGAATGGCTTAATGCATCAACATGATTTTGTACATGGTCTGTTGCACTTGTTTGTAAGTTCCTTATTTTTGAAACCATAAAATCTAAATTGGTAAAATTATCTGTTATAACCTATAGTTTACTATTTTGTAATCTAACGATGCAGAGTATATGTTGTCGAATTTGTTTTACCCCGCTTCCTTTTCTCTTCTTTATTTCTGTATTCCCTTACCCCATTCCTTCAACATTTCAATAAAAATATATAAAACACGAATCGCGTCAATTTCACAGTGTGAAACCAGCCTATAATACCCAAGATGCCTGGTCGAGATTGTTTTAAAAAGAAGCAACATCTTAAAAGTAAGTCTGGGAGGCTAGGATAGCAAGCAAATACGGTAGATAAAATCAATCCCTCCCAAAGATCATGTTCCATAATCAGGATGTCCTGATGGAAAAAGCCCTGTTCCTGCTACAAATCCACTTCCAATCTGAGAAAAAGGTCTCTGGGGCTGATCCAAGCACACCGGCTACCTCACATGGCAGGAAATCCATTGTCCAATAGGGAAAATGACAGATGAGGGGCCTGGGGCAGGTCTGTGTTCAAACCAGGGCTCGAATTCAGCAGGAGCTCACAGAAACGCAGCTCCTGAACCTCCAGCCAGGGTCTGCAGGCAGTGCACACAGATCCTGGGCCATATGCAAATGAGATATGCTACTGAGCTCCTGCACCTTTTTTTCTACAAAATGACCCCTGGTTCAAACAATCCCTACCCACTAATCCAGGGGTCACGAACATGGTGCTTGTGGACGCTCCTGTGCCCACCAACACCTTTCAGGTGCCTGCCAGGTGTTTTTAGAAAGTGAGTGGGGCCAGGTGAGCTTTTGCCCTTTGGAAGCTTGATTGACTGTGCAGATTATTTTATAAGTTTGTTTGAGCAGAAGCTGCCACCAGCGTGTGACTGAAGGAAAGATGCAGCAGCTATTCTGTGGCCAGCTTCGCCTCCTACAGCAGCAATTTTGTCACTTGCCCACCGTGCTGTGTCAGAACTCCAAAAGTGCCCGCCAATTAAAACGGTTGGGGACCCTGCCCTGAGCATGCACTGGTGATCTTTGGCAAACCAGCATCTCTTCCCAAGATCAACTTGTACCACTAGGGTTTGCCACCTCCAAGTTCAGAAGTTCCTGGAGGTTTGGAGTGTAGCTAGGGGAGGCAAGCTTTGGGGAAGGAGGGGGACTTAGTGGGTGTAATGCCATAGAGTAAACCCTTCACAGCAACCATCTTATCCAGGTAAACTGATGTTTGTTGCATGGAGATCAGCTATAATGCTAGAAAAATTTGCAGGCTGCACCTGGAGGTTGACAACTCTAGGAGACACAGTGACAATTCTGGGCTGTACAAATTACAAATGCTAAATGGCAGTGCACTATACACATGAATAAAGATTCAAAATGAATTAAACATATCAAAGGAAAGTGCTAAAGGTAAATTGTGTGAGCTGAAATTGAAAGACAGAGACAAGGGCTGAGTGCCTCCTTCCTGGGGCTGAGTGCTACTTCCCCCTGGCTGTGTGGGTCCTTGCCTAGCTGCTGCAACCTGGAGTGGACCGGATGCCTCCTCTCTTGGACATGCCAGTGGCTGCCTCCTTGTCCCACATGAAGGCTTTCGGGTAAAAGTCAAGTGCAAAACGCAAAATAACTGGGGAGTGAATCCCCAGCGTCCAGGTTAGCAAACTACTCTCAGCCCCTCTAAACTAACCCTCAGGTGAGAGACCAATCAACCAAACCTCTAGCCCAAGTCAGCCCTGCAAGGTAGAACACTTGCAAATTGAATTCCATAAACAATTACTTTGGACAAAAGTAGACAAAAAGACAAAGTACTTTGTTCATATTGAAGCCCCCAAACCCTAATAACACTACATGAGTATAATTAATAAGGTTTAGTTAAAAAAATGTGCAAAAATATATAAAATATAGAAGTATTACAAAACAGGAAAGAAAATAATAAAAGAACTAAATAGCTAACCTAGAATACTTATTCAGGCTTCATTCCTCTGACTCAGATGTTACGTGGTCAGACAGAAGATATTTGTTTACATTCAGTCTTCTCAGCCCCATCTTTGTGAGGCTGCTGCCCCTGGCCCTTTGCTCTTCTTTTTGGTGGGGGCACCCCCCCCTGCCTCCAGGACAAGAGCCTCACCCTCACCATCTTAGCCTGCACTCAGCCTAACAAAGGGGTTAAGGGGTTCTTGGACAACAGTGTGTATGTGTGTGTGTGGGGGTGTGTGTGTAAACTGACAGATTCAGTCCCTTTTGGGATGTTTGAAGCATCACCCAAAACATTTTGCATGAGTGAAGCACTGGAGAGAATTGTGTCCCACTCTTGTGTTACTCTTCTCTTTTTATTGTGTGCACCTGTGTGTGCGTTAAACGCTGCGTGTGAATAGATATGAACAGGTAGAATCAGGATCAGGATTTTTTTAATAAGGAGATATTCAGGTAGCAAGCACGTGTATTAAACAAGCAAGTTTCAGGCCCATGCTGGAAGACAGTTGAGGGAGAGTTGCCTCCCGCTTGAGGCTCTGTGGCAGGCAAAGCAGCCCTGTGAAGAGAAGAGAAGAGAAATCCTGAGGCTGGTGTGCAAGCCCTTGCATTCACTGGAACACTTCATCAGGCCAGGTGAACTTCAGGGCAAACCTCCAGGGGTGGCAACTATTTGGCCCTGGCAGCATTGCTTCTGTTTTTAAAAACTGGAGTTGGGGGGAGGGGGAGCCTTGCCTGGCACCAGCCCTGGCAGTTCTGCCTCTCTCCCTCTCACGCTGGACTGCCAACTCTGGGTTGGGGGATTTGGGGGTGGAGATTGTGAAGGGAGCACAGTGGGGTATAATGCCTTGAAGCCTGCCCTCAAAAGCAAGCATTTTCTCCAGAGGAAATGATAACTGTCATCTGGAGGCAAAGTTGTAGTTCCAGGAGATCTCCAAACACCACCAGGAGATTAGGGGAACCCTACTGTCAAGATCTGGGTATATTCAAGTAATTTCATTCAATTAAGTTCTGTTCAACAACTGTAATAGAAAAAGAGTAGTCAGTTACAATATAATAGATAAGATGATGATCTATGTCTTTATGCTTTTTGCTAATGAAAGATGGTTGCTTATGTGTAAATGTAGCAATGTATTTTTGTGTGTGCATCGTTTGCTTTCTTTTTGTAAAAATAAAAACAAAGTATTAAAAAAAGAACTGGGTATATTCACAGTCTTGCTTATAGAAACCCAGAACATTTATCCTTCTATATTACATAGATACACAAAACACTGCAATCTTATATGCCAACCAAATCATATCACATTTTAAATGTTAAAGCAATGAAATAACTTCAGATTTAATATAGAAGAAAGACCTGCACATACTTAAATTCCATCCAGATTTCTAAGGGATTTTTAATCACATGGGTTCAAAAGTGTAGGAAATTGTACTTCTACACCGGAGTTTCTTCCCCGGTTCCACAGACAGAGCAGAACGATGTGGAGTGTTCAATCATCTGAGCACAGAATGGGAGGGATTTTAGCACTCTCTTTTTAAAAACTCCCTGAAAGTAGAAAACTAGCATAACAGAGAAGCAGCTGGGCTGAAGCTTTTAGCCTTGTGGTTACAATTCCCTACCTGAATTGGATTTTTAAAGAAGGTGAATATTTCCCTCCACCTTTAATCTGAAATACAGTGTTGTCTTATTAAAACAAACCCCTGGCATTTCAGTGGTTAGCTAGGAGCCACGCTTTAAGGAAAGAAAGGATCTGCAAGATCCAGGCCAGACCTAAAATGTGTAAAGAAAAAAATACCCACTTGCTGGTCCTCAGACTGATTCAGGGCACCACACACCCTCCTGCGCCCTGCACAGGATTGTAGCCAACTGGCTAGAATGGAAAGCAACCTGTTTCTGCTGACTCCCAATGGCTGCAAAGTTGCTAGAAAGCAGCCTCTGAGGTACTCTGACAGGCACTGTCTATTGTCTGTTCTAAAGCCTCAGATTGCTGCAGGTGCACATTTGGAACCAGGCAGAAGCCAACTCCAAGTTAGCAAATCCTTGGAAATTTCAAGGCAGACCCTGGGGAGGGTGAGGTTGGGGAGAGAGAGACCTCAGTGGTTTATAATCCCATAAAGTCAGTCCACCCTCTGAAGCAGCCATTTTCTCTGGAGATCAGTTGTAATTCTGGGAAGTCTTAAGGCCTAGGGTTATATACCAGCTTCCAAGTGGAGCCTGGAGATCTCCACTTTTGCAACAGATCTCCAGACTACAGAGATTAGTTCCCCTGGATAAAATGGTTGCTTTGGAGGGTGGGCTGTATGGTACCAATGTACCCTACTGAGGTGTCTCTCCTCCTTGCACCTTGCCCTTAGAATCATAGAGTTGGAAGGGACCTCTAGGGTCATCTAGTCCAATCCCCTGCACAATGCAGGAAACCCGCAAATACCTACCCCAAATTCACAGGATCTTCATCACTGTCAGATGGCCATCTAGCCTCTGTTTAAAACCCTCCAAGAAAGGAGAGCCCACCACCTCCCAAGGAGGAAGCCTGTTCCACTGAGGAATCACTCGAATGGTCAGGAAGTTCTTTCTAATGTTGAGCTGGAAACTATTTTGATTTAATTTCAACCCACTGGTTCTTGTCCTACCTTCTGGGACCACAGAAAACAATTCCACACCATCCACTAGATGACAGCCCTTCAAGTACTTGAAGATGGTGATCATATCACCTCTCAGCTGCCTCCTCTTCAGGCTAAACATCCCCAGCTCCTTCAACCTTTCCTCATAGGACTTGGTCTCCAGACCACTCACCATCTTCATCGTCCTCCTCTGGACCCGTTCCAGCTTGTCTATATCCTTCTTAAAATGTGGTGCCCAAAACTGAACACAATACTCCAGGTGAGGTCTTACCAGAGCAGAGTAAAGCGATACCATCACATCACGTGATTTGGACACTATACTCCTGTTGATACAGCCCAAAATTGCATTTGCCTTTTTAGCCACCGCATCACACTGTTGACTTGTGTTCAGCGTATGATCCACTAAGACCCCGAGATCCTTTTCGCACATACTACTGCTAAGACGTCTCCCCCATCCTATAACCATGTATTGGATTTTTCCTACCTAAATGCAGAACTTTACATTTATCCCTGTTGAAATTCATTTTATAGGTTTTAGCCCAGTTTTCCAGCCTGTCATGCTCTAGCAGCGGCTACTTGATGTGACAGAAAAAGGTCTGTTTTGGCTAGAGTTGCCAGGTCTAGGTTGGAAAATACCTGGAGACTTTGGGGGTGGATCTGGGAGAGGGCAGGATTTGGGAAGGGGGGGGCCTCAGCATGGTACAGTGCTATAGAGTTAACCCTTGAAAGCAGCGATTTTCCCCAGAGGAGCTGATCTTTGCCAGCTGGAGATCAGCTGTAAAAGCGGGAATCTCCAGGCTGGATTTTAAACAGTTAGTAAACTTAACTTGACTAGCTGCATATTACTAAAGACAAGAGACAAAGCCCCGTCCTCACGTAGGGAGAGCTGCAAATCCCTGGTGGGGCCTGCAGTTCTCCCGGAACCATAGGGTTGCCAATCCCCAGGTGGGGGCAGGGGATCCCCCAGTTTGGAGGCCCTTCCCCCCACTTCAGGATAATCAGAAAACAGGGGGAGGGGAGGAGGGACATGCCAGCTGGGCACTCCATTATTCCCTATGGAAACCAATTCCCATAGGGTAGAATGGAGAATTGATCCATGAGTATGTGGGGCTCTGTTGTTTGAGGTAGAACCACCAAATTTTCAGCATAGCATTTATTGCCTCTCCCCTAAGTACCCTCCACGTTTCAAAAGGTTTGGACCAGGGGTCCAATTCTATGAGCCCCAAAAGAAGGTGCCCATATCCTTCATCATTTGAAATGGAAAGAAGGCATTTAAATGGTGTGTGGTCCCTGTAAATGTGATGGTCAGAAATCCCTTTGGAGTTGAATTATACTTGTCACACCCTTGCTCCTGGTTCCACCCCAATGTCTCCTGGCTCCACCCCCAAAGTATCACGGCTCCACCCCCAAAGTCCCCAGGTATTTCTTGAATGGGAATTAACCCTATGGAACCACAACGCCAGCATTCAGTTCTCATGATGGAAGCTTCACTGGGCAGGTGCTATGGTAGGGGACCCCAACATGGTGCTCATGGGTGCCTTGACACCCGCTGACACCTTTCCAGGTATACTCCAAGTGTTTTTAGAAAGTGGGTGGGGCTAGTTGGGACTTTTGCCCAGCAAAGCTTCTCATTGGCCACTGGAATTTTGATTGACTGTGCAGATTTTTCAAATATAGCCTTGGCAGAGGCTGCCACCACAGCACAAGGATCTTCACTGTGTGCTTGAAGGTCAGCTGTGGCACCCTTTTTGTGGCTGTGTCCACCACTTTGTCCCAGAATTCTAAAAGTTGGGGACCCCTGCTCTACAGCATCACATCCCTGCTGAGCTACCTCCCTCCCTAAGCATCACCCCAAATCTCCAGGAATGTCCCAATCTGGAGTTGGCAACCCTTTGGGCTCTTTTGGCAGAGGAGCCTCCTCTGAATGGCAAGATGCTTTCTCAGCATCTTCTGCTCGAAGGAAGTGCCTCTGCTGGCTGAGCCAGATCCACAGGAAATGCCCCTTGCAGGAAAGATGTTTGTTCTGGTATTATTGCTAAAGAAATCAATTTAAAATCTCAGCCATCTGTTTCTGGGTAATAGAAATACCCTTTCACAAAAGTACTTAGATTTTAACAAAGCCAATAAAGTTACATCATTAAAAAACACACCAGCATACTCTTTTTGGTGAAGTATTGAAAATTTAGAAAGAAATGTGGCTGTATTCTTAAAAGTTGTTTAAAGCTAGAGCATGAGGAAAGAATGGAAGAAGGAAAAGGAGTGTGTGTATGTGGGGGGGGGGAGAGCAAACAACTTGAATTGTGTTATGTTTTCAAAGGGTTCTATCCTGAATTCATGAACAGCTGCAAAGGCTTCAATATTGACTCTAATAGGTTTAGAGGCAGACCAATAATGTCTCATATATTTCTTCTGGAAGTTTCCAAGCAGTTCATATTACCATCATTTTTTGCTCGCAAAAGCAATGTGAACTTTGTTTATGGGCGAAAGATTAAGGTTCCACAAGAATTAAAAAAGAAAGCAAGCAAGAAAAAGGACAATGTTGCTTTAGCAGACAATTTGTCACATAGCTTTTAAGTTTTACTAGCCCGGAGAGGTCTCCAACAACCAAAGAGTGAAAGGAAAGTGAATGATTAGCTGGGAGCCTTCGGGCAACCAGAAGATAGTTTTAGTAGCCTATCATGAAAATCTGGGGCCCGAGGCATCACCAGGCCTACTTTTTATTTCCAAGCCTGTTATTGATTTTGGTATGAAGAAAAATAATTTCGGATTGTTCCTTAAGGTGTCACTCAGGAAGGGGAGAGGGTGGGCATGGCAGACTTTGCTTCCTGAGCTTTTTCTTTTTGCTCACATTTACATTTTATTACAACCAGGCCCAGTATAGTAAATGAAGGCATTTACTACTTAAAGGCACTACTGTCTTTATGAAACATGGCACGCTAATCGAAAACACAAGTAAACCGAAAATTAAATTTAAAAGCCTATAATTTAGTATCTTCCTTGCCAAGAATGATGACTTTCATTTGCGAGGGGAATCTCAGAGTGCTCAGGGTCAGGCTGGAGTGGAGCCGTTTCCAGGCCTATTGCTGAGGCTGATGGTGTTGATTAATTTCTAAGGACTCCGCTTTGTCTTCTGCAGCTCACTGAACAACTTCATTTCGGCTGATGAGTTCAAACAGGGGTCAGAACAATCCTCATTTCTGACAATTCCACAAAATGGGAATTAATTTTATGAGTTAGGACCGCTGCATTTAAAGCTAAGCTGTGGGGGAGGAACTATTGGGGGCCAAGTTAGCATAAGGACAGAAGAAATCTGTTTGCAAGGCCCTCCTACAGTAACCTGGATTGATTAAAAAATAGAGAGAAATATTTACTTTACCAAGCGAGTGGTGAAATGTGGCCCACACGATCAAATGCAGAGAACCCAATCAGTTACGGCCCTTATCTTTGGTAAATAATGGATGCATTTTCAGTGCCCCATATAATTATAAAGCAAACTATTGAGATGTTATATTAAAATCTGCACAAGCCAACACTCAAAAGCAAGATTCCATGAGACTCAGAGCAAAGTTGCTTTCAAGTAAAACATTGCAGGGCTTTTTTTTTTTAGCAGGAACGCACAAGAATGCAGTTTCCGCTGGCTTGGCATCAGGGGGTGTGGCCTAATATGCAAATGAGTTTCTGTTAAGCTTTCCCTACCAAAAAAGCCCTGAAACATTGCATCTTGGTCTGATTTATAAGAAGGGAAATAATCAGCAATTTACTTCAAAATGCATACAGAGACAGATATTATGGAAAATTATGAGTTTTGACTGGATCAAATAGTTTCAGATAAAATTGCAAAATTTTGCATTGATATTGATTTTTTTAAAAAAAAAAATCCTCAAAGGCAGTTTTGTTGAATTGTCTTCATTGTGGGAAATATAAAATCCTTAGCTAATTATAAGAATCCAGTTCAAATGCAAATAAATATTATATTGCTCCTAGTATATGATTGGATGGCTTATGGTACAGTGACTTTGCCAAATTTAAGCCGGACTATACCTGGTGAATACTTGAATAGGAGACCTCCATAAAGGCCTACATAAAGTTGTTTTGAGTTCCAGAAAGGTAGGACATAAATACAAAAGAATGAAATATGCCAGGCCTGCGGAGCTGCATGGTAGTTTGACAAGAGGCACCTCAAACACTTTGGTTGAATAGTCCATTTTCTAGATACAGTGTAGGAAGATGGGGCCACAAAACAGAAAGATGTGAATTAGTCTCACTCATAAATGTTCAATTAAATGTAATGTTGAAAAAAAGTATCTTTTCCCCCAGTGCATTCACCTTTCCAAGTCCAATGATTAATTTGGGTTTTCTAGTAGCCACAGGTGGGCAAACAGGGGCAACACTCCAACAAATATCTTCCAATCCTCAGTAGTTTTCTTCTTTATGCTTCCAGTCAGGTAAAGTAAGTGAGAACTGAGCAGCCAAGAGATCCAACCAAGGCAGGTAGACATGTGACAGACAGATGGGCAGCCCTCCTTGCCCAACCGCCCATCAGGAGGAAGAAATACAGGTCAGTTTGGCTAGTCTCAGCATTCTGTCTCTCCACACCATTCTCATAAGGTGTTCAGAGAGATTGCATTTTAGAGTTTTTGAAATGTAGAAATATCATGCAGAAGGTAAGCCTCAGTTTTATTAGCATGGTTCAGCCGCAAACATTATTGAGCTTTCTAGATATTAAGGTCTATTTAATAATGCTAATGCAAATTTGACCCAAAGAACCTTAGCTGTCTGGGTTCAGAAAGGTCATTTTGCTGTGTCAAAGAAGAAACACAAGTTGGAGGTATGACAGAAAATAAAAACTCGTCTACTTGCAGAATCAATGCAGTCATAAGTTGAGCAGTCTTGAGAAGTTAGGGTTGCCAGGTCTGTGTGGAAAATACCTGGAAACTTTGGGGGTGGATCCAGGAGAGGGGGGTTGGGGAGGGGAGGGGCCTCAGCAGGGTACAGTGCCAGAGTCCACCTTGCATAGCAGCCATTTTCTCCAGGAGACCTGGACTCTTATACCCAATTCTTTGTGGGTCCTGACACCCTGCAATTCCCTGCATGATGTGCTATCCTTGTAACTTTTATTCATCTATTCAACCCACTCTGTGACCCCATCTTTAAGGATGCTAATGGGATCACTGAGTGGGTTGAATGGATGAATACAGTCCATCCTACCATTACCTTTACCCATAAAAGTGACAAGGATAGCATGATTTCCCTTGATACTGTGGTCTATAGGACTAAGACTGACAAATTGGCAGTGAAGAATTTTTAGAAAACCTACAGACAACAACAACTTTATACATTACTCCTCACATCATCCTGCCCATTTGAGACAAAACCTTTTAGTCAATTTCTAAGGATTAAAAGGAATTCCACTTCTATACAGGATTTTTAGACCAAAAGCAACATCCCCACAAAACAGTTGAGGGAACATGGATATCCTATTAGAATTATTATTCAGGCAAGATCTAAGGCTGAATCTGTTAATCGTACTTACTTACAAACAACAAAGAAAACCTACTCCCAGTATTATTTGTTTGTTTCAGTTTTCTCCACTCTCCTATGCCATCCAGAGTCTGATTAAGAAACACTGGCACATCATACAGAATGTCAGGACCCACCAAGAATTGGGTATAAGAGAACAAAGAACCTAAGCAATATCTTGGTAAAAGCTGACTTCTCATCAGATCAGGAGCAATCAGAGAGTCTTAATGGGACTTTTAAACGTGGAGCATGCTTGGCATATAAGTTTTGTTTACAAATTAATGAATATGTCAATTCTTCTAATGAATATTATATATATATATATATATATACACACACACACACATCATTAGGCGTTTGGCTCTTCTCCTGCTGATGTTTCATTTGCTATAAATATATTTTGATAAGACCAGTCATATTTTTGTGTTAGAGTAACTTTATTTGTGTTAGCTTTCAGAAGCACAATTGAGACTAATTTATACATAGAAGAGTTGCTTTGTATCTCTTCCACCTGGAGGTCAGCTACCCTAGGCCTGACAGCACCCTCTGGGTGACTTGCTGCCACCTGGCTGGCATGACTTAACTAGGCCTGGCTGCTTGCTTCTGTTCAGCAGCACCACCCCAAGACAGCAAGTGTGACTTAGGGGTTGCCAATTCCAGGTTGGGAAATTCCTTGAGATCTGAGGGGTGACTATGGAGACTATGGGTTTAAGGAGAGGTGGGACCTCAGACAGGTACAATCCCATAGACTCCACCCTCCAAATCAGCCATTTCCTCCAGGAGACCCATTGTTGACAATCTCCAGGTGAGGGCTGGAGATCACTCAGAATTACAACTGCTCTCCAGATGACAGACATCAGCTCCCCCGAAGGTGGGAGACTTCACTTGGGTGGGAAGACAGAAAAGGTGCCAAGGTATTTGAAACTTTTAACCTGCTCAATGGATTTGCCTTGTATAATCCAATAAGTGGGCTTCCAATTCAATTCAAGCACCATAATTTTGGACTTTTCAAAATTTAGGGAAAGTTTATTCCTATTGCAATAATTTAAGAAACATGTTAACATCCTTTTTAGCCCGAGTTCTGATCATGAAAGTACAACAGCATCGTCAGCATATAGGAGCAGCGGGACATGTTTCTGCCCTATTATTGGGCAGTAGCCATCAATACCACTCATGAACGGGTCTAAGTCATTTAGGAAAAGGTTAAATAATGTAGGCACTAAAATACAGCCTTGCTTGACTCCAATTGTTAAAATCTTGGGGTTAGTTCACCCTCCTTAGAACATCTTACCTGACAAGAAGTTTCAGAATATAATTTTTAAAATCAAAAACATGTATCTTAATTTTACCCCCAAAATAACCCTGGATACAGAATGAAAAGCACCCTTAAGATCTAAGAAGGCTGCATATAATTTAGGTCCTTTCCTTTTCTTATATTTATTTATAAGATGGTTGAGGATGACACAGTGATCTAGAGTTGACTTACCCTGGCAAAAACCGATCTGCTCTGAGCCCAGAATTTGCTGATCTAGTATCCAAGTTTTGAGTTTATTAGCCAGATGGCTAGCATACAACTTCCTGATGGAAGAAAAAAAGGCTAATCGGCCTGTCATCAGATGGAAGCTGAGGGTCACCTTTTTTAAAGATTGGGACAAGTCATTTGGGACTTGAGAATGGAAACTTACAAGCAGAAAATGAACCCTTGATCTAGGCAGGATGTATTCCTTTGGCTCCATAAGAATTCTAAGCAAACGCTGAAAAAGTGATAACGAAACCACCTGTACCAGAAGGTGTGCCTGTTTGTTGTTGTTACCACAGCCTCTTATCTTTGTTTGGCTTTAAAGAAGTGACCTTTTCATTTTTGGGACTTACAGGACCACTGAACACAAGAAACAAGTCACCGTAGGAGCAAAGGAGATGCTGTCCTTGAAGTTCTACTTCAGTGAAAGGAACTGTAATTATGACACTTCTTCTGTATTATCCAGAATGGGCATGTATGTTTCAAATGTGATATGATATAGTTAAATATTTTGGTGTCATAGTAAATAGTTTACACGTACATAAGATTTAAAATGCTTCCGTGTGCTTAAAATTGACATTAAGGCTTATTTGGACTCCTGATATTGCAGTGGTTCTTTATTGTGTTACCAAAAGAGGCAGTCTCTTATTTAATTTGTGGTGGTGGGGGGGTTAGTTTAAGGAGACTGAGAGGCAGGTAACTGGGACCTGCACAAGTGTATACCAGGATTTTTCACCTTTAAGAGAACTCTCAAATAAACCATGCAGATGTTTAACTGGAAATAATTTTTATTAAAAACAAAATAAAAGGACAAAACACACTAAGATGGCCCCATCCACTTCCCTCCTTTTGAGGCAAGATTTCCCCTCCATTTTTCTTTCCCTTTACTGACTAAGCTGCCCTAATAATGGGTTTTCTTCTTTGCTGAAGAACTTTAGTTGCCCCACCCTGTCACAGTATGATATTTTGGCTGTCAGCTCAGCCCAGGAACCTGAGGAAAGGATCAGAGGTTGAAATTTCTGAGGTCAAACCAGTACATGCATGGAATTTAGTTCTTTTATTTCAGGCTGAGAGTTTCTTAAGCTTTTCACAGTGACATAAATTTTTATGTTGAGAGGCTTTTGTTCCAGAATTTTCCCCAAACACTTCAGTAAAGTTTCTTTGAGTATTTTCTGTTTTGATTTCCAGAAGGCTGGTAGACTCTTTCCGGTACCCAAACCATTTCTCTTGAAACACCAGTACTCGTCTTGAGTTGTTAACTGAGCCTTAAGATCTCTAAAGGCAGTCTCTAACCACACCAAACCAGGAATCTCTACACTCTTCAGAGCTAATTCCCTAGCTGACTGGATAGGGAATTTTCTTCTCTGTCTAGAAGATTTATCCCATTTCCTTGGCCTGAATGGGAGTATTTGCCTACTTCCCAAACTTCCTTTCCCCTTTCCCCCCAGTTCTCCTGTTTGTGTTAAACTGCTCTCAGCTAGGGCTGAAATCAGGCTGTCAGTACTCAACTCAGTCAAGGCAGAAATCTGACTGAATCTCTCCTTAGCATGAAGTTCAGAAGTCTTTCTCGGCTCTGCTGATCGTAACCAATCAGACGTTACTCAACGCTCTCTGTCTCTGCAAAGAATTAACCCTTCACACTCCTGCAGTTTGTGGAATTTTTTAAATGGAGTATAGAAGATATTACAGATATAATAGGGATAGACTGACCTTGGTAGAAAAAAAGATTTTTTTTTAAAGAGAAGACACTGCATCTGATGGCTGTCCTGATGTGGTGGGTAAAAGAGGTGTTTTTGTTCAGCAGAGGAAAAGGAAATATCCTTTGCATATGCTCAGAGGTGCTCTTTACTGGATTACTTTAATGCTACAAAGCCCTTGCTCTGTAAACTATCTTGCAGCTGTCCAAAACCAGACCTATGATGTGTCAGACCATCCTCCACTATTTTCATTTGCTTCCCCCAACAGAAAATTTCTGGCTATGGGCCTGTCGAGTCAACAACTTATGAACTGCTGGCATAAGCCATCCTAATTCATTAGCACACAATTCTCTGTGGGCAGAAGGGACTCCCATGGGCTTTGTATCTGCCAAAGTAGCATTATTCTTGAATGAGATGGCAGGGGCCAGAGCTTGCGTCATGAGGTGGCAGCTGGCAGATTGGATGGAGAGCTAGCAGTTTAGGGCTGGGCAGTCTAGTAGCACCTGGAAGAAGCAGGAGATATCATGTGGGGGGTCAGTATACAGAAAGTGGCCATTCAGGACGGTTGAAGGTTCAATCCCATTGCTGTGTTTCCTAACACCTGCTTCTTTCTCCCCCAAAGTGAAGGCGAGTTGGTTTTTATACTCCAGTTTTCTCTACCCTGAAGGTAAGGTGCACCAGTCGTTTCTGACTCTGAGGTGACGTTGCTTTCACAATGTTTTCATGGCAGACTTTTTTTTATGGGGTGGTTTGCCATTGCCTTCCCCAGTCATCTACGCTTTCCCCCCCCAGCAAGCTGAGTACTCATTTGACCGACCTCAGAAGGATGGAAGGCTGAGTCAACCTGAGCCAGCTACCTGAAACCAGCTTCCACTGGGATCGAACTCAGGTCGTGAGCAGAGAGTTCAGACTGCAGTACTGCAGCTTTACCACTCTGCGCCACGGGGCTCTTTTCTCTATCCTAGGCAGCTTAGAATTGCCTTCCTTTCCCCTCTCCCCACAACAGGCACCTTTGGAAGTAGGTGGCCCAAGGTCACCCAAGCAGTCTTCATATGGAGGAGGAATGGGGATTAGAGTCCGCTGCTCTTAGCCACTACACCACACTGGCTCTTTGTTGAGGTTTTTCTCTGCTTCATCACACTAAGGGTTTCTTACAAAGAGTGCAAGAGTATTGCCTTTGTGTCTTCGGGGAGCACACCTTCACAGCAGCCTCCATCATAGGACAGTGCTTGGAGCCTTCTCGGATTTGGAGCCTGGGCAGATTGCACACTTTCAGAATTCCATAAACTCAACCAAGTTGACTCCAGGTATAACACCTCCTCATGACTGCTTCATTTGCATTTAATTTTGTGTTTCCAGCCTCTTTGCTCACTCTGGGCTTTGTCCTGAAAAGGCCTGCCAAAATCCTGCCTCCTGTTCATGCTCTCACTTTCTTCACTCCAAAGCAAGCAGGAGTCATTTCAGTCCAGTCTTCCTCTCTTTAATGTTTGAGGAAACACATTTAGTGGACGAATGTAGCTTAGTTGCTCACTAATCCAAGGGTGAACAATAAGTTTGGTGGCCACATCAGAAATGCATAACAAGCCAGCTGGCTGGCAGCTAATTTTCTTCTCTGTATTTGCATTCCATTCATGACATTTGCATTGCCAGTAATAGGAGATCAATGCAAATTTTTACAACATTTTTCTGTATTTGTCTGATTTCTCATGTGAGGTTCAAATCTTGTATTTTGAGATTGGTTTCTATCAATTAATTCTGAAGGAAAAGTTCTGAGCAGATATCTGCTTTCTGGCAGAGATTAAATATGTAGCCTCTTCCAGGAAGGAGTCCCTTGAAAGTCAGGTAACTGAGGACTGGGCTACCAAGATCTCACATAAGCCCCCCCCCCCAACAATGAGTCCCCGGGCCCAGAGCTGGCTCATGGGCGCGTGGTGCCCCAGGCAGGCTCCCTGCCCCCCCATGGCTGCCCTCCCGCCACCGTGGCCACCCTTCTTCTGTTCGTGGCACTGCAAGACAGCGCCGCACTCCATCGCCCTCCCCCCTGCTAAGACTGATCCCTACCCCCCCTCCTTCCCTTCACGGCACTGTTTTGCAGCACCACACTCCGTCGTCCATTTCACCAGGCTGATCCTTCCCCCCTCCACCACCCCCGCCCTCCCTCCAGTCATGGCGCTGCAAGCCAGCGCTGCCCTCCCCCCTGCTGCCGCAGCAGGTCCTTACCAGCTTCAGTGTGGCTGTGTGTGGCTTCTAAGCCTTTGAAGGGCCCGCAGGAGGAGAGTTTGCTCCCCCTCCTTCCTGGAACCAGAGGTGAGAAGCAGCGAACTCTCCTATTGCGGGCCCATCAAAGGCTTAGAAGCTACACGCAGCCACATTGAGGCTGGTAAGGACCAGCCTAGGTTCGGCTGGGGGGGAGGGAGAGAGTGCCACGGAGGGATGGAGGGAGGAGGGCGGCGGGGGGGAAGAGGGAGGCAGGCAAACTAGGTGTTTGCCATGGGCACTGGGAGGGAGAGAGCCCAATTTGACACCCCAACCTCCCAGCGCCCTAGGTAACCGTCTAGTTTGCCTAGTGGGCGAGCTGGCACTGCCTGGGCCGTCCATGCCACACGTAGGGTTGCCAAGCAACCAGCAGAACCTTTGGGGGTAGGCATGGCAGCATGTACACCATAACATCAATTCCAAGAAAAACCGGGTGACATTGGGTAGCTCAGTTTCTGACAATTTGTTGAGCTATCTAACACCACTTTCAAGTTTCCCTTAGAAGTGACACTGTGGTACACACAATTGTTCTCTGGCACTGGTCCAAGGGCTACCAAGACCTTTCTTGAACCCCTCACAAAGACAAAGATCTCTCTGGGCCCTCCACATCACATAGAAACCATATGAAAGAGGATCCCAAGACTTGGCTCCCAAGACTTCATCTCCCAGGCAGGTGATTCCTTGGAATTTTGAACCCCAATCACCCCTCAACAGCCCTGGATAAGGAAGTGCAGAGAATGCAGAAGAAGATGGGGATAAATGGCCGCAGTGCAGGAGCAGTGATGTCTCTTACCCTTCTTCTCAGTAGATCTGTACATATTATACTGAATACATTGACATCCTGCCAGTCTGTGTGCCCATTTGTTCACTTTCCAAATGAATCAAGGGGCCAGTCCCTGGATAAATGTAGGGTTTTAATCACAGGTTCAGCTGTACAGGCATTGAATGTAGTGAGAATTAATCCGCACACGATCAAAGGAAAAACCCAGTAGTACCAGTGGGGACTCCCCTAGCTCCCTCCCCCTTGGACCACTCACTTTCTTCCCACCACCATCAGCAGTGTTGCCAGGCCTGCCTTGGCTCCCAGACACTCCAGCAGCAGCAGCAAGGGCACGCACAGACGATCATTTTGTTTTATAGGAGGATTTAAATCCTCCAATGTAACTTTCTTAAAATCTGGTTTATGTCAATTGTGCCCCCAGTTCACAGATTAGGCCACAAGTGACTTTTTAGAATTCAAGATATCTCGGGAACCAATGTGGTGTAGTGGTTAGAGTGCCATACTGGGATTTGGGAGACCCTGGTTTGAATCCCTGCTCTGCCCTTGGAGATTATTGGGAGACTCTGGGCCAGTCACACCCGCTTTCAGCTGACTTAACAGACCTCACAGGGTTCTTGAGAGCATGAAATGCAGGCAAAGAAAACAGTAGAAGCCGCTGGGAGGAAAACTGAATAAATGAAGCAAAGAAATCAATATACATACAATATACATAGATTACAAGGGAACTTGTGAGCAGCATTACTATAATTCAACCAGTTGCTTCAGATTAAGATCATTAGCCTCCAAGTGGGGCCTGAAGACCGACCACTTTACAAGTGATCTCCAGATAGCAAAGTTCAGTTTCCTTGGAGAAAATATCTGTTCTGGTGAACTCTGTGGCTTTATACCCTGTTGAGGTCCTTCCCCTCCCCAAACCCCACCCTGCCAGGCTCCACCCCAAGGAATTTCCCAGCCCCGCCCCCCCAGTGTTGACAGCTCTACTCCAGATGCCCCTTTCTTTTGCCCCAAAGAAAGAGCATTCGCCAGATAATGGCAAAGCCTTGCCTTCTTTGCATCAGGCATTAAAAGCACTTCTTTTTATGCTCATTTATATTTTTGTCACTTGTTTCTGTTCTTATCTTATCTTCAGTTTGTAGATTCATTTGTATTGTAGATAAATGTAGGATTTTTATGTTTATTTATATATTTGTATCTCTAATTATATTGCATATATAAAATCTCTAATTCTATTGTATAGTATATTCTTTATATGGTATCTAATCTCCAATTATATTGTACATCACCCAGAGCCCTGCAATAATAAATTAATTAATAAATAAATAAAATAAAATAAAATAAATAAAAATAATAAATGTACACCATTGACACATGTAATATATTTATAATGCTGATTTATAACCTAAAAATAATATTAGAAAACCTTTGCATTTAAGGGGGGGGAGAGACAGAGAACATGAAATATAAAATCACAGGTTCAATTTTCTCAAGGGAAGATTGAAATGTGGGTTTTCAGGTCAAACCAGGAGGGCTAAGGAATTCAAACACCTCCCTAGCCTGCAGATACCATCTGCTGCTAGATCAGGGTCACTATCTCACTCGCATACAAAGGAACCAAGGCCCTGTTTGAACAAGCAGTTTCCCTCAAAAGAACGGGGAACAGCTAGAAATATTCCCAGTCTGGAGCTAAGTAGTCAACTCATGTCTTCCTGGGCTGATGTGAGCATAATTATGACCTGTAGGACAGATAGGCCTTAATCCTCTCCCCTAAATCTATTTCACAAGCACAGTTCCCACTTGTTATACCTCCAATCCTGGGCCCACCTCTCCTCATCCTAAACCAATGGGAAGAGGGTGTTGGCATGGGAAGATTATTGGAAGTCAGGAGGAGCTGTGATTAGGACTGCATTTAACTGATTAGGTGTTTATTTATTGGCAGACCTAATTTTAAATTGTGACCTTTTATGTGTTTTTATAATTGTTATTTTATTCATATAGCTTTATTGGTTTTTTAAATATAATTGCTTTATTTATATTGTAAGCTGCCTTGAGTTTTGCAAGGGAAAAAGGAAAGGTCCCCTGTGCAAGCGCCAGTGGTTTCCGACTCTGGGGTGACGTTGCTTTCACGTTTTCATGGCAGACTTTTAACGCGGTGGTTTGCTATTGCCTTCCCCATTTGCAAGGGAGAGAGGCAGCTAATAAGTGTTTTAAATTGATAAATAATTGTCTGCTGAGAAGCAGAAAGCAGGTGCTTGCAGTGACCCTGTGCTGTAGTGGTTGGAGTGCTGAGCTAAGATCTGGCTGACCCAGATTTGAATCCGGATTCTGCACACTGGGTGATCTTGGGCCAGGCACACACCCTCCCAGCCTAGCCCTGGCTATAAAACCAAAATGGGTGGGAGAAACTGCTCACATCACAGTGTGGTTGTGGTTGTGAGGATAAAGTGGAGCTGCTTTCGGGCCTCATTGGGTAAGAAGGAAGTGCAAACATGAAGAAAATAAATAATATTTCGCTATGGACTGAATGATATGGAACTTTGTTGTGGACTTTGGGCTGAATGATATGGAAGATGGTAGTTGCATTCATAGGGCAGAGACTTGTCCCTGCAGCAGACAGCTGTCTGAGAAAGAAGCAATAAGCTGGGCTTACACACAGCCCAATACTACTCTCATCTAGCCTTTAAAAACCAAGCCGAGTAACATAATGTATTTAAATCAGCCCAAACGATAGCAAATACTGTGCAAACGTTAATGTTTGCCAGAAGCCTTCATCTCCAAGGATGTTTAAAAGGGAGGGCATGTTTCAGGGCTTGATCTTAAAGCCCCTTGTCTGCTTCCTACGTCAAGCAGACCCGAAGATGAGTGGGACTGGTTTCCGTTGGCCCTTTGGCCCCATTGGTTTTGGTTATTTGGGCTGGTCATACAAAATGGTATTATTGGGCTTTTAAAAAATTGTTTTTGGATCAATACAACCACCTGGTCCCTTTGAAGTTGAACCCTGAGTCCTGTGTCAGAAAGAAGCAATGATGGCATTGTCAGGAACAAGCCTCTGACAGTTATAGCTGTTGCTTTTACTGGTATTTCCTTTGCTCATTAATGTTCCGTTATTAGCTTGTTGTCTCGTACTAACTTCATATTGTGAACTGTATCCATGAATACTAACCCTATTTAGTGTTTTGTGGGATGTTCCAGGCCTGCAAGTGGAAGAGGAGCACGAGGAGACAACACTAACCTTGTAATCTTGTCTCCCTGGATAACGCTGATAGGAATCAACTGAACTGGGAAGAGTGTGTAGACTGGACTAAACCTTGACTGGAAGTAACCTTGAGGCATGGGAAAAGAACTTTATACTAATTCAAAAGACTTTTAGTGGGAAAAGGGGAGCTGTTACACTGTAACTTGTAGTGCCAAGGGTCTGCCAATTCAATTCAGTCTGGCAAGACTTGATCTTGTGACACGTCATTAACATTTGCTTCAAACCTCATAATTAAAAGCTTCTTTTGAACCAACATAAGAAGCCTTATGATTGAACCTGGGCAAAACATTACAGGCATCCACTATATATAACAAGGGCTTTTTTGTAGAAAAAGTCCAGCAGGACCTCATTTACATATTAGGCCACACCCCCAACACCAAGCCAGCCAGAACTGCATTCCTATATGTTCCTGCTAAAAAAAAAAAAGCTCTGCATATAATGGTGGGGGGGGGGGTGTTTGTTTGTTTCCTTCAGTAAGATGCTCTATTCCATCACTTTAAAAAAATCACTTTTGAGGGACCAGTGATAACATAAGGAATGATGATTCTCAGCCTGTTAAAAATCCCTTTCCAACAGCAGCCGGGGTTCAGCAACGAGCTACTTGCCTCACTGTGCTCTGCTCCCCAGCTTCTTGGGGGCATTTTCTTGATCTAGAGCCAGTTCTTTGCCCAAGCCCCTGAGTGTGAGGTGGTGCAATGAAGAGGGGGCTGATCAGGGGACTCAGTTTGCCCCCATAAGTGATACTCATGAACTGAATGTCTCCAGTCACACTTGTTTAAATAGCTCCCACTAAATGTAATGAAAAGACTGTGGAGCTTATGCCCCAAATTCAGTCAAACTACTGGCATTTCCCCCCCCCTATAATAGTCTCCTTTCTTAAATCTTGGAGACAGAAAGTGA
This sequence comes from Heteronotia binoei, assembly GCF_032191835.1. Lineage (NCBI taxonomy): Eukaryota > Metazoa > Chordata > Lepidosauria > Squamata > Gekkonidae > Heteronotia > Heteronotia binoei. The sequence continues at coordinate 5,106,531 of NC_083236.1, read as the reverse complement.
CTACCCCATTGTAGTGTATTGTGCTTTAGTAAAGCACCGTGCGGCCATGCAGCCGAGGCGACCAGGGGGAGTCCCCTGGTCACTCGGCGCAGCATGCGAAAGGACTCAGCCAATCAAGATCTGTGGCGGGAAGTTTGACTGACCAGGATTGGACTGGGCTAGCTGGGGGGCCATTCCGGGCTGAGTGTATATAAGCGGGTCCTGGCCCGCGTTGCCCCGTTCTGTGATGTACCATCCAATAAAGCATGTTGCCTTCAGCACGTCTCGTCTCTGAGTACATTACACCCATTATACAACAGACTGGATTGTTGCTGTTATACAATCACTGCTAGTTAAATCCAGCCAAGTCTGCTAAGGGAGTTTGTAATTTTGAGAGGTCATCCAGGACTCTTGGAATTTTGTCGTTCCCCCCCACCCCCATGTGGTGGCCCTCTCAAGCCTCAATCGCAGTATTCCAAGCAACTATCATATCTGGCTGAAAAGAACACTATATTGTTGTTGTTTTGTTTCCCCCCACCCATGTGCAACATCACAAAAATGAGGGGTCCTTTAAATCCACATAAACTGTGCAGGTATGAAGAGTGCTAAACTTTTTGGTGTAATATTTTCAGAGGGGTTGACTTACATTCAGGATGGGGCTGCCAGACTCCAGGATGGGTTTGTGTGAGGAATTACCCACCCCCAGCCCTTATTTAATGCTGGGGGGGGACAAAATAAGGGGAGTGTGTTCTGTGACACCTCAATGTCTCTTCCATGTGATTGATTTATTTAGTAGGCTTATATTTCGCCCTTTCCCATAATGGGCTCAGGGCGGATCACAACATAAATTGGACAATAAAAACCTACAATTCAAATTTTAAACAATACAATAAAACCAAAACAGTAGAACAATAAAACGAAATAAGATGCATCACCAGCGGAAAGGGCACTTTTCACAAAATACAACAGTTTTTGGCTCAAGAAGAAGTGATGGTGTTGATAATCAGATTCAACATGATGTCACAACAAGGGAAGCCAATTGATGGAATAGTTGGTGGAAAAGGACACCCGCTGCCTCAACCAAAAGCCTAGCGGAACAGCTCTGTCTTACAGGCCCTATGAAATGGCAGTAGCTCAGGTAGGGCCTGGATCTCCATAGGGAGCTGATTCCACCAGGCAGGGGCCACAGCGGAAAAAGCTCTGGCCCTGGTTGAGGCAAGACGGACATCCTTCGGGCTAGGGGTGCTCGGGAGGTGCTGTGTAGCAGACCGCAACACCCTCCAAGGCATATATGGGGAAAGGTGGTCTCTCAAGTGTGTTGCTTCCAGGCCATGTAAGGCTTTGAACATCAGTACCAAAACCTTGAAGCGGATCCGGTACTCAATTGGTAGCCAGTGCAGTTGGCGCAGCACTGGCCGAATGCTTGCCTGTAAAGGCAATGCAGTTAACAGCCGTACTGCTGCATTTTGCACCAGCTGGTTCAAAAGAAGCTTTTAATGATGAGGTTTGAAGCAAATGTTAATGACATGTGTCACAAGATCAAGTCTTGCCAGACTGAATTTATTTATTTATTTATTTATTTATATTAAGATTTATACCCCGCCCTTCTCACCTAAGTGTCTCAGGGCGGCTTACAACATGATAAATTAGACAACTTCAGATTGAAACATTTAAAATACAATTAAACTATAGGTTAATAAAAAGCAGGATAAAATAGGATAATTAAAACCGGCGGCCTATAAATACATTTTGTTCCATCCAGGATGTTTTCATTGTCAGTTAATGTCATAGGCCTGCCGGAAGAGGACTGTCTTACAGGCCCTGCGGAATTGCCCTAGATCCCGCAGGGCCCGTACCTCTTCCGGCAGCTGGTTCCACCAGTAAGGTGCCGTTGTTGAGAAGGCCCGGTCCCTGGTGGATTTTAGACGGGCCTCCTTTGGCCCGGGGACTACCAACAGGTTTTGTGAGCCTGAGCGTAGTACTCTCTGGGGAACGTGTGGGGAGAGACGGTCCCTAAGGTAGGCAGGTCCTAGGCCATATAGGGCTTTAAAGGTGATGACCAACACCTTGTACCGGACTCGGAATATTACTGGCAGCCAGTGCAGACTCTGGAGCCCCGGCCGAATGTGCTCCCATCTAGGGAGCCCTAATAATAGCCGGGCAGCAGCGTTCTGCACCAACTGCAGCTTCCGGGTCCGGCACAAGGGTAGCCCCATGTAGAGGGCATTACAGTAGTCCAGCCTCGAGGTGACCGTAGCATGGATCACTGTTGCCAGGTCGTCACGTTCCAGGAAGGGGGCCAACTGCCTCGCCCGCCTAAGATGAAAAAACGCGGACTTGGCAGTGGCTGCTATCTGAGCCTCCATCGTCAACGAAGGCTCCAACAGCACCCCTAGGCTCTTGACCCTGCCCGACGCTGTTAGCGAAGCGAATTGAAGTGGCAGACCCTTGGCACTTACATGTTACAGTGTAACAGCTCCCCCAAGGGCGAGCCTGCATAGAGTGAGTTACAGTAATCTATCCTAGAAGTAACCATTGCATGGTGTTGATTAATGCCAGGTCTATTAATAATAAGACCCATACTCTGTGTGATTACATCATAGAGCAACAAGTAGATCTGGCATGTGTGACTGAGACCTGGGTGCAGAAGGGCGAAACAGCCGCACTGAACCAGCTTACCCCACCTAGGTTCTCGGTCCTCAGCCAATCTCGGACGACTGGGCGGGGGGGAGGCTGCAGCATTCATTCTTGATTCTTTTTCGTTCAGGGCACTTCCTACCCCAGATATACCCGGCACTGAGCGTGTTGGTCTGGTATGGGAGGCTGAGGAGAGTTTGGCTATCTGGGTAATGTACCGGTCGCCTAACGCACCCTTATAGAGCCTGCCTGCCCTGCTGGATGTGGTATCAGCCTAGGCATTGGACTTCCCTAGGCTGTTGGTCCTGGGGGATTTCAATGCCCATGTTGATGATGCAGCATCCTCTCAGGCCCAGGACCTAGTGTCATCCATGGAGACACCAGGACTCATCCAGATTGTTTCAGCCCCCACTCACCGGGCTGGTCATGTGCTGGATTTGGTCTTTGGGGTCGGGATAACATCAGATCTGATAGCTGTTGATACAGTTCCATGGTCAGATCATTGTGCCCTGAAAGTCTGACTGGACCTGCAGCCCTCCTCTTGTTTAGGCAACGAGCGGATTTATGCTCACCTGTGCAGCCAACTGGACCCTGAGCGGCTTCAGGAAGCTCTGCAGGATCCAATGCCCCCTGGAGAGTTGTTAGATGAGCAATTGGAGGACTGGTATTCCCGGTTCTCTACAGCCATCGATGACATCGCTCTCTGCCACCCTCTTTGCTGTCGTGCCAAAGTGGCCCCAGATTTTACCCTGCAGCTGCGGAGGATGAAGCAGCAACTTAGACGGCTAGAGCGAGTGTGGCGGCGTTCTTACGATGAGGACTCAAGAACTTCTTATAGAACATTTATGAAGGTCTATGAGAAGGCAATGAAGTCCGCAAAGAGAGAATTCTATGCAGCCTCCATTGCGTCCGTGAAATCGTGCCCAGTCCAATTATTTAAGAAAATGCAATCGTTAACTACAGTGCCGACAGGCAATCAAAAGGTTATGGAATTGGCCATTGACTGCGAGGCCTTTGCGACTTATTTTGCAGATAAAGTCCTGACTCTCTGCCAGAATCTCTCAGCCAAGATACAGGATGCCACAGTACTGAACAATACTCTAGGCGTTCCCCTAATTTCTACGGCATTTACCATAGAGATTGAGGGGATTCCTAGAGTATCAGGCAATAGCAGTGTCCATCTCCCAAATGCTCCCATTCCACCAGTTCTACCAGCTGGCACAACCCTATAACTGTCTAATGCAAGGGACAGTATAAACAATGTAGTAACTGAAAAGACAAAGGCAGAGGACCATTCAGTAAAATTAGGATAATATCTAGAACAAACGTTTCAAAAAATGACAATACCATTCTATTATAAATGGTCCTCCTGGACCATTCTATTCTGCTACTGTTCTAACACCTTCCCTAAAATGCTCTTCTAACATTTCTGTTTTGGACATTCTGATCTATGACCCATGACCACAGATCCAGCCCCATCAATACACATGTATTTCCTGCTTGGCCATAAATGCCAGCATCCACGTACTCTCTCCAGCTTTCAGGGCTCTGCTAAGGTTAAGAGGCAGAGGAAGGATTTTACAAGCCAAGCTTGACTCTTATCCTTGTCCCAGACCACAGTCACTGATATCAACTGGGAACTTTTCAATCAAAGAAGAAAACGAACCGCCTTTCTGTTTTGCACCAACAATGCAAAATAAATCTCTCTCCATGGGTGGAAAAACACCAAAGCCTGAGACCAAGTGGAGTCAAGTGATTTCTTTTTACACACTCTTTCTTCCCCCCCTCCTGCCCTACATCCACAGACATGCCACATTCACAACCCACATTACAATTCTGTGATGCACAAAGTGGAAAACTTTCCAAAATGTCAAGTTTTGAGCGAGATGGCCATGAATAATGCATTCCAAAACAGTGTCGTCAAACTGTTCCATGGAACATACATTTGTAATTTCTTAACACTGAATTTGCTGGGAAGTGACACTAATGTGCTCATGTTGTTGGTGCTTGTTTACAAATAGAGGCAGTCGGGCACGGCTCTTCCCCTGCAAGTGTCCAGACGCTGATGTGACTTGCCTGAAAGCTTTGGCAGGGAAGGGAAGGGGGAGGGGGGGTGTTACCGTGTTAAAAATTCATAAAGAACACTGGGTTTTATTTCCAGAGTAAAAGGAGCAAAAGGTTCTTTGCAGTGCCCAGGGAAAGAGAGAGTTCAAATGCTGCGACGCTGCAGGAGCAGATCTGAGTGTGCAGCTCACAGTAAACCCTACAAGACAGAGAGGTCTTCGGGGCATCTTGGAAGAGAGCATGAAGGAGGAGTTCCAGCTCTGGAGCCAATTTGCTGAGTTTCCTTTGGTTCTGAGTTTTCAGACCGGTTATGCTGGGCTTTGTTCCAATAATCACGGAGATGTGACGAGTGAGAGCTGGGGACTGGGGTGAAAAAAGAGACTGCTAAGGTTATTTGAGGGCCACACAGTAGCAGAATCGGATCTGCTGCAGAATGCCTAGAAAGTGGGTGGGTGAGCGACGGCTCAAATCAGCTACACAGTGCAATTGGGCAGGGGATGCTGAAACCAGCCCCTGGTCATACCACCCACCCCCAACACCCAGGACTCACACAACTATTTTTAAAAGCTGCTTAGTTGTTTTGTTTTGTTTTTCCTTCCAGAAAGTTTTCATGACCCCAGATATGCCTTGCCAGGAAAAAGAGAAGTAGAACAGTATAAATGGGCCATTAAGGCAACCAGGACATCCCCACCCCCACCCCAAACCACCCAGAGAGTCCTGTGGCAGACAGAGAAGGAGGTATGGAGCTCCACTGATCCCCATGCTGGGAGGGCAGGGCTGGAGAGGGGAGGGGAGGGGCCAGTTCAACAGCAGCTGATAAACAGACTGACACTATACAATGTATCATGAGATGGAATGGACTCTCTTTTGCTTTCCTGCCACCTTCAAGCAGGAGGGAGCGAAAGTGAGGCTTGCAATGGCTCCCTGCCTCTTACAGCCACCAGTGGAGTGGGCCCACTTGTCAGCTGCTTGGTTTAAGAGATGGGGAGCCACTGTGTTATGTATTGAAGATAAGCTGCCAGACCTCATGGCGATCGCGACTAAAGGTGAACCTTGGGTCACTGGATGGAGCTCGCCTGAGGCCCTGCCCATCAAGATCTGTGGTGGGAAGTTTGACCGACCAGGATTGGCCTGGTCGGATGAGGGGGCTGTACTGGGCAATGTATATAAGCGGGGCCCGACCCGCGTGCTCCCTCTCTTGTAATGTGCTACTGAATAAACTATGTTGCCTTCAAACCGTCTTGGTTCTCAGTACATTACAGTGGCGACGAAGGTGGGATCTTAGCCAGCCCACTCCATAAGGCCGGCAGATCTGAGATCCGGTGAGAGACAATGAAGGCAAAGCGAGGTAGACCGACAGGCCCGCCACCACAGCCACCATGGCTAACCAGAGCAGATCCACAGGCCGTCTCAAAGAGTTTAACCCCGCTACTCCGGAGAGGTGGGAGACCTACACGGAGCACGTCGCGTGCTACCTGCGAGCGAACAGGATAACGGAGGATAGCCTAAAGAGAGACGTCCTCCTGAGCGTCTGCGAAGAGGCCACGTTTGAGATCGCTAAGGGTCTCTTGGCCCCCGCGAGGATCACAGAAAAGACCTACGAGGAGATAATCAGACTCCTCACCGGGCATTTCCTGCCCCAACCCTCACTCATTGCCCACCGGCTCCTCTTCCACAGGAGAAACCAAGAGGCGGGAGAGACGGCGGCGGACTACCTGGCTGCTCTCCGCCAAATCGCGGGCAACTGTAGTTTCGAAAAGCTAGAGGAGACCCTGCGGGACCGTTTCACGTGGGGCCTGAGTGACAAGAGGCTGCAACAAAAGCTCTTGGTGAGGGAAGAGCTCACTCTCCAGAGCGCCTTCAACGAGGCCGTCTCGTTCAAGCGGACCACGAGAACCTTCCCCAAGATGAGGGCCGAAGCCGTACATCGGGAAGAGAGGGACCCCAGCCCACCGGACGAAGAAGAGGCACTCCAGCTACGCCGCCCAACAGAGACGGGCCCACAAGTGGCCGAGAGACCCACCGCCACCAAGTGCGCCAGCTGCGGAGACCCACACAAGTGACAGGACTGCCCCTACCGCAACGTGGTCTGCAGGAGCTGTGGGAAGATGGGCCACATTGCGAGGGCCTGCAGGGCCAAGGCCACCCGCCGCCGCCAGTCGACCAACCAGGAATCGACCGGGGACTACTCGACCGTCTCAACCAGCGTGCAGGTAATGAACTTGCCCGACGAGACCCCCAAGAAGGTCAAGGTTTTGGTCAGGATCGAGGGCAAACCCTGCCTGATGGAACTGGACTCAGGTTCCTCCATATCCATAGTCTCGGAGGAAACCTTGAGAAAACTGTGCCAACGTGGCCTGCCCAGACTGCGACCGGCACGCTTCGTGCTACGGGACTTTCAAAAGAACCCCGTTGAAGTCTTAGGTTGGGCAATGGTAGGGGTGGAATACAATGGGTTTAGGGACAAACTCGACATACTGGTGGTTAAGAGGCAGCTCACCACCTTGTTGGGCCTGGCCTGGTTTCGGCCATTGGGAATAGATCGTGGGGGTGCAACAGCTGGGGATGCGGGGATTCGAAAACGTGTGCAGGGAGTTCCCGGAGGTGTTTGATGGGGCCCTGGGGTGCTACAAGGGGCCTCCCATATCCTTACCCCTCGATCCCCACATGCGACCCATAAAGCTGAAGGCCAGGCGGGTTCCCTTCGCTCTGAAGCCTAAAATCGAAGCGGAGCTAGACCGCCTCACAGCCCAGGGAGTGCTCGAACCTGTGGCCTATGCTGCATGGGAAACCCCAATAGTTACCCCGGTGAAGCCGAATGGGGAGGTGCGCATATGCGCTGATTATAAGTGCACCATTAACAAGGCACTACAGGATAACCCCTACCCCGTTCCAGTAATAAGCCATGTCCTGGCAGAATTAGCGGGGTCCAAAATCTTTGGAAAACTAGATCTGGCCCAGGCGTACCAGCAGCTGCCCATGGACACCGCGACGGCCGAAGCACAGACCATAGTTATCCACAGGGGGGCGTTTAAGGTGCGGCAGTTGCAGTTTGGGGTGAGCGTGGCCCCGGGGTTGTTTCAGAGCCTGATGGATTCTCTCCTCAAAGGGATCCCTGGGGTACAACCATTTTTCGACGACGTTTTGTTCGCTGCACCGGATGCGGAGGAATTTAGCAACCGGCTGCGAGAAATCCTCCACCGTTTCAAAGAGGCCGGTCTGAAAGTAAAGCAAGAAAAGTGTTCCCTTGGGGTACCAAGGGTAGAGTTCTTGGGGTTTGCGGTCGATGCGGCGGGGATCCACCCCACACATGACAAAACCAAGGCCATAGTGGAAGCCCCCATTCCCATGAGCCAGGCGGAGCTACAAAGTTTCTTGGGGTTATTAAATTTCTACCATTCGTTCTTACTGCACAAAGCCGCCATTGCTGAACCCCTCCACAGACTCCTAGACAAAAATGCGCCGTGGGTCTGGGGGAAGAAGCAGGGCATAGCGTTCCAAGTAGTAAAATGGCTGCTCGTATCAAACAATGTGCTACACCATTTTGATGAGAGCCTACCGGTGATCTTAGCATGCGACGCGGTGGGCGCCGTCTTGGGTCACCAACTCCCGGATGGGAGGGAGGTTTTGGTAGCCTACTACTCGAGGACCCTGACCCCAGTGGAGCGAAACTATGCCCAGATAGATAAGGAGGCCTTAGCGATCGTGGCAGGGGTGCATAAGTTTAATGACTACCTGTACAGGAGGCGTTTCACCATTGCCACAGACCACAAACCGCTCCTGGGCCTCTTAGCTCCGGACTGCCAAAAGCCACAGATCCTATCGCAGCATGTTTTGCGGTGGAATCAGTTTCTTAATTCCTACACGTATGCCCTGGTCCACTGGCCGGGCAAGGCGATGGGCCATGCAGACGCTCTCAGTCGCCTCCCGCTGCCCTCCATGGACCCCGACCCGGCCCCAGCCCACCATGTGATGCTCATTGAAACGCTGCCAGAAAGACCCCTACACGCAGCCGAGGTAGCTAAAGCAACGGGGTGAGACAAAATACTCGCATGGGTTCTTGACTGGGTGATGAGGGGCTGGCCAGAGGGAAAACAGGGTGAAGAGTTCAGGGCATACACAACATGCAAGGAAGAACTATCCACCCACAAGGGATGTCTGTTATGGGGGAGCAGGGTGGTGGTTCCTCCTCCACTGCGGAAACAAGTGTTGGGGGCCCTTCATAAAACACACCCAGGGATTGTACGAATGAAGGCCTTAGCACGCAGCTATGTCTGGTGGCCGGGGATGGATGAAGAAATAGAGGGTTGGGTCCAAGGGTGCAAAGCTTGCCAGGAGTCCCGACCCGATCTGCCCAGCGCCCCTGCACAATCCTGGGAAGCACACAGGAAGCCGTGGTCCAGACTACACATAGACTTCGCAGGGCCCTTCCAGGGACAAATATTTTTTTATCTTGGTGGATGCGTACACCAAGTGGTTCGAAGTGATTCCGGTAGCTTCAACCTCAATGGCGGCGGCCATCCGGGAGTTACGCAGGGTCCTATGCATACACGGAATCCCGGACACCATCGTCTCAGACAACGGGACAGCCTTCACATCCCGGGAATTCCGGGAGTCCATGCAGCGATACCTGATACAGCACATCCGGTCCACCCCCTTCCATCCGACCACCAATGGCCAAGCCGAGCGGATGGTGCGCACCACAAAGGAAGCACTGGGCCGTATAGTGCAGAGGGACTGGGACCACCGCCTAGCCACTTTCCTATTCGATAATAGAATAACTCCTAACCCAGTCACGGGGGTCAGCCCAGCCGAGCTGTTAATGGGACGGAAGCTAATCACAAGATTAGATAGGCTGCACCCCGACCAGGCCTCTGACATACACAGCTCCCCCGAGATCAGAGAAGCGGCCAGGGGATTCTTCCCAGGGGACCCGGTGTACGCGAGGAACTATGCGAACGGCCCCGAGTGGGTTGAGGGCCGGGTGCTTCGAGTAATAGGGTCCCTCCACTACAATGTATCCATGGAGGGAGGCAGGATATTGCGGAGGCATATTGACCAGATACGTCGCCGCACCCTGCCGGAGGAACTGGCCGAGATGCGGTGCGAGGAAGAGCTCACAACCGCACCCCCCCCCCCAAGATCTACCCTGACACAGCCAACCGCTCCGGCGAATCGGGGGGTAGAGCCCAACCGTAGCGAGAGCCACCTCCAGGGAGCAGGGGTACCCGAGGAGCTGCAAGGCGCTGACAACCATAGGCCGGTGACCTTCCCACGCGGGGAGACCGCAGCCCCTTCCGCGACGGAGGCTGGGCCCCCGGGGGCACAGGCGACCGCTCCAACTTCACCAACTATCCCAAGGAGGTCTACCCGAGAGCGCACGGCCCCCGCTTACTTGTGGGACTATGTGTCCTGAGCCAGGGGGGAGGAGTGTTATGTATTGAACATAAGCAACCAGACCTCATAGCGATCGCGACTAAAGGCGACCCTTGGGTCCCCGGATGGAGCTTACCTGAGGCCCCGCCTATCAAGATCTGTGGCGGGAAGTTTGACCGACCAGGATTGGCCTGGTCGGATGAAGGGGCTGTACCGGACAATGTATATAAGCGGGGCCTGGCCCGCGTGCTCCCTCTCTTGTAATGCGCTACTGAATAAACTATATTGCCTTCAAACCATCTCGGTTCTCAGTACATTACACACTGGAAGGCTCCCTTTTGCTTCCCCACCCCCACTGCAAGTGGGAGGGAGTGAAAGGGGGGCTTCAAATGGCTGCCCACCTTCCTGCATGCCTGTCTGTCTTCCTGTAATTTTTCTGTTTCCCTGTCTTCCTTCCTTCCTTTCATTTTCCTTTCTTTGATGTTAGGGAAACTGCCCTCAAAATAAAGTTGGGGAATTAGAGTGAGAGACAGCTAGCCCCCAAACGGAATCTTTTATCTATGTATACGAGGCTCAACCGATCAGAGAGTCAATGCTCAATAAAGAACTCTAATTTGATAAAATCAATTGTGGTTTATTTGAAACAATAGTTCGTTCACACAAGGTACAAAATCAATCACACATTCATACAGGTCTAGGAAAAATAGAGAGATCGATAGGGGAACATAAAGGAATGGACATACAGGGCAATACTACCTCTCGCAGACTCCAATGGAAGGCTCCGATGGCGACGAATGAGGAAATGGGGGAAAGGTCCCGAAACTGATCAGGAATCGGGGGTGTTACTACCCAGCGGGAATGGGGGTTTACTGAGTAGAAGGCACACCTGTGGGTAGCTAGTCCACAGGTTATATAGAGTCACCTTAGTCCTGAGGGGATGGGAGGTGACTGGGGGTGGTAATGGGAGGTTCTGCTGATGACCAAGAAGGCTGGACTTCGGCTGGACCAATGGTGGGTCAATGGCGACACCTGATTGGGTGTGTACTTCAACCAATGAACATCACCTTCATCCTGGGCATCCTGGAAACTTCCAGGTTGCGACAGGGCCTGGGGCGGTTCCGTAGGTATCAAGGTGGGAATGACTGGGTGATTGGGAGGAGATGGGATTAACTGGGAAAGGGACAATAGAGAGTCAGATATGCACCTAGGTATTCCGGTGTAGACAAAAAGGCTTGATGGTATCAGGAGAGATTCTTCCTCTTTCTCAACTCTCCGGGGTGAAGACAGTTGTTTAGGAAACCACTGGGCAATCAGGATTAATAGTGGAGCCATTAATCCATTCATAAACTAAGTGGGTTGCTTGCGGGCTAGGAATGACTCAAGGTGTGTACGTGAGGTTCCCACATAGAAGGAATGAAGCCCAACCAGGCAGGAAGATGGCTACATGTGGTGTAAGCAAAACACAGTGGTTTCCATGCTTAACGCTTCACACCGTTCGCCTGGACAGCTCCGTGGCGGCGTAGCCTCCTCCTTGCCGTGGCGGGTTCCACGTGATGGCGGGGACAGGTTAGAGCGCGGCTGCAGACACTCTGTGCCTGACTCAAGCGCTCATATACTTGTTAATAGGTACACTGGAGTCTTATGTGGTTCCTGGGTAGCATCACTCGCATTCACTGGCCAGGCGGATGCAAGCTTACTTCTCCAGGCGCCCTGGCAACCATGTTGGTGATCATGATGTGCACATATTAGGAAAAGTAGGGGGTTTTTCCTCACAGTTCCCCCCCTCGAGACTGACGTCACCGCCTAGTGGCGAAGTCTCGCATATGCAACGGATAAAAATAAAGAAAAACGGGGCTTCGTTAAGAGGGCATTAAACCCTTGAAGCATGGGAAATCTACTATGGAATACCGGCTACCTGCAAAAAGGTTGGAGCCACTATCTAAAACTACTCAAAAACATAATTTTAAAAATGCCAATGGGCCATCAGATCCTTCCTTGGCGTTCGTGCTTACAGGGAGGCCTTCTGGGATACATTGTACATATTCAATATTTCATATAGCATTATTAAAACACATAGTAAAGTTTCACAATACACAGTATCTGAACCAAGGGTTCATATAACAGTATTAAAATTCATAAAGGCACATAATAAAATCTCATAATACAAAGTATTTAGATTTAAAAGGTTACTTAAAAGCAAAATATAGCATTATTAAAATCCATAAAATAAAAAAAAAAGCATGGTGAATCTCCAGATACAAGGTATTCGAATCAAAGGTCACTTAAAAGCAGAGATCATGTGTGCAGTCTAGACCGGCTAGGCTGCCATAATTGATTAGACAGGCAATAAGCATTTTATATTATACGCAGATTCCCAAGGCAGGTCATTTAAAATCACTGGGTTACATTTCATACATATAATAAAACACAAATCCTATCACTATGCTAATACATAATTCATCTGTCTGACCTTTTTGGTCTTTGGTCTTCTTCTCCCCCCCTCGATAACTTCCATGCTGGGGAACGGGGAGGTTTCCCTTCTCATTTGGCTTGTCTGTAGTCTCCTTCTGGAGGGGAGGAGGCTGGCGGCGCCGAGGAGTCTGCAGCGGATATCCCACCCCCCCCCCCTTGTATTCAGGCTGCCCATAGTGAGGTCAAGTCACCCATGGAGCATGCCCAACACGGAGGCCTCCGATCCTGCTCGGATCCGGTCGGGGGCCCGTTCACATGGTCTGGGGAGACCCTGTCAGAAGGAGTTTCCTGTATATTTATGTAAATGTCATGGACAAAGGGTTCTGGGAGAGGTTTTTACAGACTTTTGTCCAAGTTTATACAGTTCTAGCACAATAATAAACTTTCCAGGCAAAACACTAATACACAGTCATAGTTTCTTATCCTTTTGCAGCCCTTTCCCGTTTGGCTCCGGACTGCTCTCTTCAATCTTAAAGTAGGTCCGCTCCCGTGTCCTATAGGTTTGGCATAGGGGAACGGCATACGATGGACGTGCGGACCCATGGGTCTACAACCCGAACCGGGGAGCGTGGCCACGGAAAGGCCTCTCCTGGTGTGTAGGTTCGGGGAAGTAGACCCAGGGATCGCTTCCCATATTTTAATCGGGAGCCCGTTTGGGCTCCGGAGAACCCGCTTAAGCGTGGTTCTCTTTTAGGGCCTATTGGAGTCCCTCCCTGACTGGGAGGGGGGGACTCCCCCTTTACTTGGTAAAAGATAGAACATAAACAAACACATAAGGAAAACTTAGGTTCCCGTTGACACTCAACCTAAGGGTCTCTGTCTGTCAATCAAAGTTTGGATTGGCAGGGGAGGGTTGTGCGTTGCCTAGAGGTTCCCACTTCCTGTGGGGTCGTGCCCTTAATGTGGTGCCAGTAGTCTATTGGTGGGTGTGGGAGATGCAAATGACCCTGTGCAAAGCAGCGTGGGGGTTTTTCTTTTTCTTCCCGTCCCTCACGCTAACCTGACCATGCGATGGAAACCATGGTGAGGAGGGCTTTGAGTGCGGCCAGTTACTCCTTTGGGTGGGCTTCTCCGAGCCTACACCACCAGGAGAGGCCTTCCGCCAGGGAGATGCTTCTTGGGAAAGCTTGATGAGATAGCTCGTAAAAGGGCTAACTCGATTCTCGCTCCCTCCAGCTCCACACTCCCTGGTTCGGCCTCGCAATTTCTCCAAAAGCCTGCTCTAATTTTTGAGCCCAGCCCCCCCGAAAAGGGTGGGCACCCTTCTTTTGGTCAAAAATAGATTCATAACATCTTACAAACATACATATAAACATGGCTGGTCGGCCAAAATCCCATCTTCCGTCCCTTCTCCCGCCCGGGAGATGACAACGGGTAGACTGACACGTCATGTCTTCCGCTGAGCGCTGCCTTCTACTGGCAGACAGGGCGGTTCACAGAGGCGTCGGGCAAAGAGGATATTCAGCTCATTAAGCAAACCAAGTGGGAGGCACATATGCAAATACTCTTTTGCCTTGAAATGGGTCCCTGGGGCCATTGTGGGGCACCCCCTTTACTCAAAATCACCCCAAAAAGTTTGAGGTTTAATTTCAGCGGTATTCCTATTATTGGGCACTCCTTTCTGGTGGGGGAAAGCCAGAGTCACCGTGACTTGAAGGTGCTTCGGTGTGTTTGGCGTTCCCGGTGGGGGCCGAGTTCAAGCATTCTGCCTGGTCTCGTGTGCGCCTTTACAAACTCAGGGTGCCCCTGCAAGTATGGCACCTGGTGCAGAGTCTGTTCTGGCCCCCTGAGACCCTTAGGTGGGCGGAACTTTTAGCTGGAGCTCCGCGCTCCGGAGGGCAAGTGTCAGTGCCTGCCCTCTTTTAACCCTCGGGCTGCTTCGGCGGCCCAACCTTCTCTGGTAAAAGATAGACAAATCTTAATAGCAATAATTCATTACCCCATGGGGGGTTAGAACTCTAAGTCCCGGATGTCTCCAATCCTGCACTTTGGGTTAGTGCATGCGCATGGTGTGTTTATGCAGATGAACTAAGCCTAAGGCATGTTGGGAGTAGGATATTATAAAACATTTATCAAATATATGGACCTGGGTTCGGTCCGCTCCTTGTGGGAATAGTGGCTTGTGAACGGGCCATAATTCAGGTGTATTGGCTCCAAGATTGCTCTTCGCCCGCGTTGCCTTTTTAATCTAAAAAGGTAGCTGGCGGACCTAGGGTGCCCGGGGGAGGTGGCCTTTCCTAAGCTCCTCGGTTCGGGTGCCCATGCACAGCCTGAGTCCCTTCCACAGTTATGTGGGTAAGGGCTGCACGCTCAGGCGTCCCAATGGGTCAGAACAGTGGCTGCGCCAGGTTCCTGATGCTTTGAGCGTCTGCAACTTCTTCCCCTCTCCGTTCCCTGTGTTCCTTCAGGATCACGGAGCGCCGGAAGAGTCACAGAGCTCAAACACTGGACTGCTGGGAGTCTCTCTGGGTCAGAACAGGTTCTGTCCCAGAGTCACTTTGGGCCTTGTAGTGATGGATCACTTGGTGGGACTGTTATCTAGACCATCAAGAAGCGATCCAACACTTGCAAGAATGCCCTGAGTTTGTTCTGCTCAATTTGGGCTTCCTCTCACCCCTTCCCCCTGGGCCAACGAGCCCACCCTTTACTTGGTAAAAGATAGAACTCCCCATAGGAACAGAGCGAGGGGCTGACATATACTGACATGCATAATGTAAAAACGGGCTGTGGGGACTACACTTCCCATCGTCCTCTGTTTCCCATCCCGAAAGTTGGAGCATGTGCCGAAAAGATCTATGCAAATGCCCCAAATACAGGGTGATCTGGGAGTGACGGGGCAGTGGGGTCTTTACCCTTAAAGCCTTGTCCAGGGGTGAGCAAGGAGGGGGAAGTTTTCCAAACCCATACACAGGGTGTAGGGGTTTAAAATATATATTGGGCCGAGCTTTCATTTGACTCGTTGTGACCCTTTAGCTACTTGGTGGAATCGAGGCATCAGAGGGGGATGATCCGACGGCTTTAGCCTGTGACCCGACCGGTCCCCGCTGTTGTTAAACATGTGGGGCTGCAAAACCGGGGGTCCCAGTGGGCCTGTCGAACTGACGCGCCTGGCGCGATCCGGTTCAGATGGGAGCCTGAAGTGGCAAAACAGGGCACGCACCCGATGGGAGTCTTCCAATGAAGACTTCTGAACCCTCGGGTGGCAGCCCTTGCAAGCTCTACCTTGCCACTGTTGGTCCTCCCTCCACGGTTCGGTTTCGTCGCCTTTCTCCCCTCTCCCTTTCCCTTGGGCTATACAGCCCTCCCTTACAAGTAAAAGAAAGATCTTGGAAAAGGAATGAAGAAAGGGAGCCTCCCCCCCCCCCCCTCGCACAAGTGGGGAAGGGATTCAAGGCGGTACTTAGGGCTTTTCTATGACGAGGGGACGATATCTCCACATGGTTTGGAGCTCGTCCACCTTCTTGAGCTGCTTTCTCAGCCAGCACCCCAAGACAATTATTGCAATGCAGAGTATAATCTGGAAGACCAAAATGACTACAATAGGGTGCAGGGCTACGTTAAGGATCGCTGACCCAGTAGGGCTCCAGCCAAGGAGCGCGTCAAGGAACGAATGCTTTCCCGTGTCCTTGATCTGTGTCAGTAGCCCGGAGATTTCCTGTCCATCATGTTTAACCACCATGGACGCTGTGTCTCCGCTCCTCTTAATTTCCTGCAAGGTCTGTTTTAAAAGGGGATGGGACAGCAGGGATCTAATCGCCCGCAGCCCCATGCCCAGAAAAACTGGCTGGATGAATTTGAACAGACTCGGGGCCAGCAGGATTTCTTCCCTAGTCCATATGGGGACTGTGAATTCTATATCGCATCCCACAATGGAAGATAAGTTACAGAAGCATCTGTTTACATCTGGGAGCATGGGTTGGATGTGGAAAGTATTTATGATGAGGTACTCACAATACGTCCTCACGCAAGCACACCCTCTTCCCAAGTACACAAAAGCGGAGGCGTTCTCTTGCCTAAGCGCATATTTGCATTCTTGAGGGGAGTCCCTTAAGGGGTTCACGCAGGGGTGGTGAGTTTGTAGAGTCTGCTCATCACAGATAAATCCCAAGTTGTCTTTGTGTACACATGCCTGTAGACCCACAGCTTCCCAACTTCCGTTTTCATTCCTGGCCCATTTGTCTGAGTCCAAGGAATACAGAACTTCGGTTGGTCCCACTTGCAGCCCTAGTGGCACAACGGGGTGTACATAAAAGAACCTTTGTGCAGTGGGCATCAGGATGAGAAGTCTCAATTCCTGCCTGTCCACTGAGAAAGAGGTATTCACCAGAGTCCACCAGGCTTCCAATTCCAATTGCGGGGTGGGAATTTCTGGCTTAATTAACTGCTTGATTTCCAGGGGGATATTTCCCTCCGTGGCTTGCCTGATCATGCCCATGGTTACTGCTAAATTCATAGCTTGAGCCTGGGTGCATGCCAGCGCTAAAGAAATATTCAATTGTAGTGATTGAGTGCCTCTCAGCAGCAAGGCAAAATCTCTTTCAATTTGGTTTTCCCAATTTACTAAAATGGAGCTGATGGAATGCTGGACTTCAGAGATGGTGTGGAAAGAGTCATTAATGGGTTTTCCCAGCTGGGAGATATAGGAGGTAGCGTAGGCAAATTTATTTGCAAGGGTTTCTATATTTATAGAATCTAAAACCGCTACTCCTCCAGCAACTGGTGCAACCCAGTCTCCTACAGATCGTTTCAATCTGCGAGGCGTGTTCCCCACCCATAACTGCAGCCAAGCCTCCCAACCCTTTTTGCTGGGTTCCAAGTAGGGAGCACATTGTGGCAATTTTTCGATGGTATTTAATCCCGTCAGGCTGACCCTGATTTCCTTTAATACCATCTGTGGCCGAATTAAAACTTGTTCCCTAATATCCCGCTTAATCACATGGGAGCCAATTATGTGAGAGTTGGCACTTAATGTGCTCTCAGCGTCTGGAATGAGAGGGTTGAATTGGAGCTGGGTAAAATTCCCTATTGTGAGGGTGTAGTTTCCTTCCTCCGATGGAAGCTCTGTGTTGAAGGTGCCCAATTTGGTGAATTTCATTCCCATCGCAGACTCCCGCTGGCATAGAGGGTCTATTACTATAAACCAGTCAGGAGGTCCCTGTATTCCTAACTCCGAATCAGTAACAATCCAATTTTTATTCGACCATGCAGTTAGCTGGTAGTGATGCGTCTCTCCACTAGGTGTCTGTATTGAGAACGCAAGCGGCTTTTCTATCCTAGAGCCAATTGATAATATAAATTTGAAAGGATTCTTTGCGCTCCACACTGCGGTCGACACGATTGCAATTTCACAGTATGGCCCCATGTCCTCAGTAAACCCTTTAGAGGCTGGAGTAGCGCTAGAAGTTATTGTGGGAGTTGTTGTTAATCTCCGTGGGCCCTTTGGGACATAAACACAATGCATTGGCACTAGAGGTCTCATGGTGTCCTCATGAGAAAAACAGTACAGTTCCTGCGTTAACATTCTGGTCCCAGCACATAACAGAATCATATTAGGTGGTCTGACCCACTCTTCATCACAGCTGCGAAAGTCATAGCTGCTTCTGGGGAGTCTGCTGTCATTTTCCCCATAATTAGACTTTATGACTTTGCACAGCATGATTTCCTTGGGATATAGGCTTGTCTTACATCTCCAATGAGAGAATGGGACTATAGTGGGCAATACTGCTCTATCAGCTGTACATTCCTCCTGCATTAGCATCAACATTAAATACATTGCATACATCATTGTTCTCACAAATCTCACCTTCACATTCTGGTAATCCATATTGTGTACCTGAAAATAAAAGATAAGATTGCGCTGTAGACCCTTCTTGCTATTTCTATAGGCTTGAAGGAGTCAAAGTACTAAGGCAAGGTTGGGGAATAGGGGGAAAGGGAAGGAGTAATGTTCGCAAGAGAGAAGAAAAGAAGAGGAAAAAAAAAACTTGCTGTAAAATTACATGTTTGTGTTCTGAGTTCTTTTCTCCTGCACCCCCCCCCCCTAGATTACTGTGGACAGGTCTGTCTCAGGAATCTTTGTACTTGGACTTGTTCAAGTTACACCAAGGGTGAGGAAAGTATCACTTAAGGGAAAATCCACCGGTTCAGGGCAGGGCATGACAGAGATTTGTCGGATTTCAGCTCTTCTCTGCGGCGGCGCCTCTTCAGGTTGCTGAATCTGATTAGGGTTAGCTGGCGCAGTCCCCTTCCATTCCTTGAGTTGGGAACAGTGGAAGTACTTTCGCCAGGTCTCCCCGTTCTTTTTCTGAATTTCTACTTGGTAGACTGCTGGGCTGATCCTCAGTGTTATCGGGACGGGACCTAACCATTTGGCTTCCAAGGAGTGCTCGTTTTGCGAGAATCTCCTATATAGCACTAGCTGGCCTGGATCCCACACTCGAGGGTTTTTAACCCATCCTAATCTCTGATCCATCGCTTGCTGTGTTTTTCCTAGTTGTTTAGCTACCTCCAGGTGAATATTGTGGACCTCCGTGACTAGCGATTGCACCCATGCGTCATTCACAACCACCGGCATCCAGTCAGATGGAAGTTGTGTTTTGAGCCAGAAGGCTTCTGGCAACACCATTTTCCTTCCTGTCATGACCATATGCGGTGTGTGACCATGAACTGCAGTAGTACCCCTCAGTGCCATCAGGATAATGGGTAACTTTTCATCCCAATCCCTGCCTGTGGACTTCACTACTTTCCGTAGGGCTTCCTTGATAGTCCGGTTCGTCCTCTCAATTGCCCCTGAGGCTTGGGGGTGCCCGGCAATGTGAAACCGCTGTTCCACCCCCAAGGCTTTGCATAATTCCTTCGTGACCTCCCCGATGAAGTGTGACCCCAAATCCGAGTCCATGACCCTCGGGATTCCCCACCTCGTCCATAGGTGGTTAAATAGAATTTTAGCAGTAGTAGCGGCAGTATTATATTTACACGGGAAGGCCTCCACCCATTTGCTGAAGGGATCGATCACCGTGAGGCAGTATCGATTCCCTCTTGCTGTGCGGGGAAGGGGGCCGATAAAATCGATTTGTATACGAGCCCAGGGTCCCTCTATTCTTTGGTGCTGGATGGGAGCTTTGGGTCCTGATGTGTCGGCATTAACCATAGCGCACGCAAGGCAATTATTGACCCACTGTGCTACTTCCTGGCGCATGCCCGGCCACCAGCCCGTCTCCTTTACCCGCTCCAAAGTTAGATTTGCACCGCGGTGTCCCTGCTCGTGCACAAACTTGATTAAATCCCCTCTGACCTGCAGGGGTACAATCCAGTGTTGCTCCCCCTGACTATCTACTGCCCAGTAAATGCCCTCTTTCTGAATGATGGTATATTTCCCCGTTTCATCCTTTTGGGCTTTGGCAAGCTCCAGGATCTCTGGGTCGTCTGTCTGGAGCTCGCCCAGATCCATTAGGATTTCCCTCCCTTTGCTCTGGTTCCGGGTGGTAACCGGGTGTAAGGGAAAGGTGGGGGGTGAGCGGAAAGGATTGCTGTCTGCGAATGCAGCTTCTTTGGCAATAGCGTCTACTCTATTGTTCCACATCCCTTCCTCTGTATATTGTCTCTGATGTCCCTTAACATGAGTCACGTAGGTGGAGTCGGTTCGCGCCTCTATTCTCTCCGCTATTTGCAGCCATTTCTGAGAATGCGCGACTGTTTTCCCCTCGCTATTCTGCCAATTCTGCTTCTTCCAAATGGGCAGCCAGGCCGTGATCGCCTGCACCGTCCAATGAGAATCTGTAAAAATGGCTAGAGGAACATCCAAAGGCTCGAACTGGAGGATTGCTAGCACTGCTTCCACTTCTGCGGCTTGGCTAGAATGAGGGCGGACGGTTCCTTTAAGGACTAGGGAATCCTGCACTCTAATGGCGCCGTAGCCGGTTCGAGCTGAGCCATTTACATGGAAAGAAGACCCATCGCAAAACCAACAAACAAGCTCTTGTTGTCGGGCTTCCGCTAGGGTTATTCCTCCATTAACTGGCCAGGGTATATGTTGTACCACTGGCAGCGGACACTCATGCTCTTCCCCTTCAACTACAAGGCCATAGGGCGAGGGCGGTTCCTTTTGTTCCTTCTGGAAATCGACCCCTCTATTAGTTAACGCCAGCGTCCATTGGGCGATCCTTTGGTTCGAAACTTGCCCATCTTTAACTTTCCCGGAGAGAATATACTTAAGAGGGGAATGAGTGGTTTGAACTACCACCCTTGCTCCTCCTATTATAAACTCCCAATGGGTTAAACTCCAAACCAGAGCGAGGCAGACCTTCTCGCAGGGGGAGAATTTTTCCTCCACGGAAGTAAGGTTCCTGGAGGCGTAAGCCACCACCCTCTGCGATCCCGCTCGTCTCTGGATCAGAGTAGCCCCCAGACTGTGCTCCGAGATAGCCAGCTGAATGAAAAACGGCTGGGTAACATCGGGATGGGCAAGCGCCGGAGCCTTTGCGAGGTCATTTTTGAGCTCTGCAAAAGCCTTTTGCTGTTCCGGTCCCCAATACCACTGCACATCCTTCTTCAGGAGCTCATAAAGAGGTCGGGCTTTCTCGGAGAACATCTCGATGAAATCCCGGGAAAAGTTAAAGGTGCCTAACAAAGCTCTTAGTGAGTGGGGGTCTGTGGGGGCAGGGAGTTTGGAAATCACTTCCACTCTCTGTGAGTCCGGTGTTCTCCCTTCTGCTCCTAGTGTGATGCCGAGGTACTTCACCTCGGTCTTTACTAGCTGGGCTTTCTCCCTGCTTGCTCTGAAGCCCGTTTCTTGGATGAGGTTGAGGACCTCCTCCGTGACCTCCCGGACCTTCTCCTCTGTCTCTGCGTGGATCAGCACGTCATCTACATAACTGAGCACGCAATCCTTTGATCCGGGCAGCAGTCGGTCCCACATCTGTACAACATGCGCGTGACAAATGCTTGGGCTAGAATGGAAGCCCTGCGGTGTCCGCTTGAACACGTATTGTTGGCCGCGGAAGGTAAATGCAAATTTATACCAACAAGATTCGTGCAGGCGGATCGAGTGGAACGCGTTGGCCAAGTCCACCACGCTGTAAAATTTAGATCCCGCTGCAATGGCTGCCACTATCTCGTTGTACTTGGCGACCACCGGGGCCACCGGGGGAGTCACTGCATTGAGGGCTCTGAAATCCACTGTCATCCTCCAAGTTACTCCATCTGCCTTTAAGACCGGCCACAAGGGGGCATTGCAGATGGACTGCATTGGGAGGATGACGTCCCACTTCAACAGACCCTCAATCGTTTTTCCTATCCCTGTTTCCGCTTCCGCGGGGTATTTGTACTGACGCTGGGGAGGAGGATCTTTGCCTTCTATGAGAACACAAGCGTTTCTCACAGTCCCACACTCCGCCTTGTCAGTAATCCATACTCCGGGAAACTTTAGGGTCCATAGATCTCCCGTTACTGAACATACAGGGAAGGGAGCTTTTAAAGCTGCACATCGGTGTATAGCATTAATAAAGTCCGGGCCTCCCGGGATGTGCCACAGGAGTCCGTTGGCTAAATCTACCGTTAAATGGTTTTTCTTTAAGAAGGGAGCCCCAATCATCCCATCGTCTTCTCCTGCATTATTACAGGCTCTCATGGTGGCTTTGAGTCTCCCTACTGTGATTGGAATCTTTTTCCAGATGTGGGAGAGATGGCTTCCTCCCGCATACCCAGCCAGTTCCAGAGTGCTATCTGTCTGGGTTCCTTGAGTAACTAGCGTTGGATGGAGCACACTAATCGATGCTCCTGTGTCTACTAGTAGAGTGGCAGGTTTAATGTTCCCTGGGGCCCCAATGCCTGCCTTTACCATTGGTCTCCCCCAAGTGTCTGGCTTAAGTCTAGCCACTACTCCTTCGGGGAGATCAGTGGGCCCCGGGCACCCCTAGCACAGACCCTGTTCCTCGTATTCCGGACTGTTAACGACCGTTTGCTGCTGGACCGCGGCTATCGGAGCCGGATATAGCTGAACAGTGGGGTGCATTGGAGGGGGCGGATGTTGAACTACTGCAGCTACGGGCGGTGCATACCCTTGAGGTGCCGCAAAATGAGATTGGGTTGGCGGAGGTGGGGGAGCAGACGGCTGCTGGTTTCCCCACCCCTGTATCACTTGTTGTTGCCTTTCCATCAAAAGTGCAGTGGGTGCTAGATCCATATTGGTCATATCGCACCCTGCACGGAGTAAAAAGTTCCAGAGCGCTTTCCGCTGAGTCTGTTCTACGGGCGATAGCGAATTCCAAAAACGAGTCCGCTCGGTCTTTCCGTTAAAGGAAGGCTTGTACCCTCGACTCTGATTCTGTAAATCTTGATATGCCTCCCCATAAGGGCCCGTCATTGTGTTAGGCTGTGGGGCCGGGTGCGGTTGCACTGCGGGAGGAGGAAAAGGGGCCGTGGGTTGCACTGGTGGAGGGGGGACTCTTGGTTGATAGTTAGGGTTTCCCCCCCCCGCTCCTGGCTTCTGCCTGGCCGGTTTCCCGTTGTTCCGCCCTTGGGTGTGCTTATTTTGTCCTGTTGGAGGATTGACTGGAGGCTGCGATGGGTTATAGGGGTCCGGATTAACTTCCCTCTTCTGGTACTGAGAGTGAGGCCCATTGTTGGCATAAGTAACCGTGTTAACGGCTTCCTTAGCGCGGTCCTTCTTGTTACCCCTTTTATCAGGCCCATATTTACCTATATATCTACTGATATTCTTGAGGTTAGAATGAAGGAGATCCCACTCGGGGTTGTGTGCATGGGTGGGTCCTAACATCTGTCTGGTGGTCCTATTAAGACCTTGGATGACATCAAGGACAAAATCCTCATCATTATAATCGGGCGGTTTTCCCTCATCTACTATGACTACATCTGCAATTACGGCTAGGAACTGTTTTTTTGATAGATAAATTAGGGGGTCCTCATCCGGACCCTGTACAAGCTGGTTGTAAACATATTTAATGCTCTCTTCCTCCCAGGTGACTGCTAATATTTCAGCTATCCACTCCCGGGTGGTGAGTGTATCTGGGTATGGGATCACCAATTGGGCCCTTACTTTTTCTGCATTTGGGCCCGCTGCGGCCAGTCGCAGAACCTGATTTAATTCCTTGATGGTGATGTCCGGGTATTCCCGTTTCAGTTGCATCATCCATTGTACCGATGTCTCTTTATTATATGGACCGAGGATTTGAAAAGCCATTTTAACGTTCTCGATCTTCCAATCTTGAACTTCCTTAGTTATTTGTACAGTTTCTGTGTCGCCCCCTTGTTTAGTGGTGGTTTGTCGGGTGACCACCGGGTATATTGGGGCGGGGGTAATCCCCCATGGCTCCGAAACCCGGGAAACTGGTTGTATTTCTCCCTCATCCTCACTTTCCTCGTCCGAAAAAGCATAGAAGGTGGATGGGGAGACCGTTGCTATAAGAGCATTTTTACGGTCTAACTTCTGCTGCAATGAGGCAATTTCTTTTTTACACGCCTCATGATTAGCTGCCTCTTTGGTTCTCTTCACCGTTTCTGTGGCTATCTCAACGGCATGTTGCAGTTTGTCATTCCGGTTTTTAGTTTGCTCCAGCTCCTTGCTCAATGCTTTTATTTGCGTTTGGGCTTTCTTTAGAGCTGTTACTGTCTCTTGATATGCTATAGCTAGGGTGAGTTTCTCAGCCTTAATCTCCTCTACGGTCCGACTCGCCTGTTGCCAGTCAAGATCCAAGGTATTATTCTCCTGCGCTATCCTGTCTATTTCTGCAGCGTGTCTCCTATGGAGCTCTGCCTTTTCAATTTCGTGATCCTGCTGCACTTGTTCCAATTTTTCTGCATGGTTCTGGAGTAGGAATTCCCTTTCTGCCGTTTGCCTTTGGAACTCCCTCTCCAGCACCGCCGCATGGTTCTGGAGTATGGATTCCCTTTCAGCAGTATGTTTTTGGGATTCCTGCTCCAGCGCCGCCGCATGGCTCTGGAGCAGGAATTCCCTTTCAGCAGTATGCTTTTGGAATTCCTGTTCCAGTGACTCTGCATGCCTTTTAAGAATTTCCTCTAATTCTTGCTCCTTTTCCTCTATCTGCTGATCCTTCTGGGTTAGCTGTTCCTTGAGTTGTTTAATCAAGGTTGAGCTATCCCGCAAGGCTTCAAACAAGCCCCATGTGGCAAAAAGATCTCTCTTGCCGGTGCTAATTTTTTTATTGCTGCAACCCTCCTCAAAAATGTCTCTGAGAGATTGGAGGGGATCAGAGCCTTGGTTAAAGAGTCCCCTTTTCCAGGGATTATCTCCCTTCTTTACCAACCACTTTTCCAATTTGGGGATCTCTGCCTTCTGGGCAAGGATTTCCATATCTTACAATTTAGTTCTTTTCAAAGTTCTAACTTTACTTGCAGGGCTGGTTTTCCTGCACTATTAGGTGCCTAACCACAGGCCACCAAAATTAACTGATGCAGGAGCCTTCCCTGGCACTTTTCCTGCTTATTGGGGAGCAAAGAACTTGCAGGACACCTCTGTGTGTCTCACAAGTAAAGGAGAGAGTTGCAGGACCTTCCTTAGTTCTCTGCAACACTAACAAATGTTTGTGGCATGGGCTTATGGCCTTGCACACATTGTTGAGCTCCTCAGGAGGGGCTTTTCTCTAGCCTCTGCCTCCAAACAAATCAAAAGTTTTAAAAGTCTCAGAGCCTGAGCTTTTCCTCTGTTGGCCCTAAGCAAAAGGGAAATTTTTCGGCTGAGAAGAGTTCCTATCTCCTCAGACCCGGGACAAATTTTAACCCCAGGGGAGAGCTTCTTGCTCCTTCCACTAAATTCTCTTAAAGGCACAGCCAAGTGAGAGAACTAGCAGCATATTTCCAGATGCTTCCTGGCTCCTATGTGCTATTTTACACCTGGGCTGGCAACTTTACTTATGTTCCCTTTTTTTGTTTTGCCTACTGCCAATCTCTGATTGCGCTTCGGCTTGGGTTTAGGGGGCAGCGAGCCAATCCTATGATTGCGTCTCGGCCAGAAAAGGGAGCCACGAGCCGACCCAACGATCGCGTCTTCGGGCAAAAGGGAGCCACGAGCCGACCCAACGGTCGCGTCTTCGGGCAAAAGGGAGCCACGAGCCGACCCAACGGTCGCGTCTTCGGGCAGAAGGGAGCCACGAGCCGACCCAACGGTCGCGTCTTCGGGCAGAAGGGAGCCACGAGCCGACCCAACGGTCGCGTCTTCGGGCAGAAGGGAGCCACGAGCCGACCCAACGGTCGCGTCTTCGGGCAGACAAAATAAAAAGTTGCCCAGCAGTCAGATTGCAGCGGTCCTACGACCCACCTGCCTTCTTGACTGTCGGGTGCCTTAGACTAGCCTTGGCCTAGACTCGTGTAAGGACTTGGGTGTGTGTGTGCAAGTGTCTGAGTGTGTATGTAGTGTGTGTGCACTACGCTCTAAAGAAAAGGGAGAAGGGAAGGGTGCTCTATCCAGATCTTAACAGCTCTGACCTATCCTGACATTCCCTCCCACGATAGACGCGTTTAGAAAGGCCTCGGGACGGCGGCCAGGCTTCACGGGACTTCCCCCTTGCGTTCGATCGGGCTCAGTCCTCTTGCGAGGTGTCTGGCCTCCTCGGGGCGGCTGAGAAGTCCAACGCTGAATGATAGAAATGGGAGTAGCCCAACCCACAATTATAGATGCTCGCTAGAGCCGTTCACACAGAACTCATTCACTCAATCACTCATGCAATAGCCTCGCTAGCAAGACTGTTTGAACGGTGCAACCCTACGTCTGTCTGTATGAAGACACGCGTGTTGACTCGCGTGTGTTCCTACAAACAGGATAATGCCAACGCTTTCTCCACCAATTTCTGTTAGGGAAACTGCCCTCAAAATAAAGTTGGGGAATTAGAGTGAGAGACAGCTAGCCCCCAAACGGAATCTTTTATCTATGTATACGAGGCTCAACCGATCAGAGAGTCAATGCTCAATAAAGAACTCTAATTTGATAAAATCAATTGTGGTTTATTTGAAACAATAGTTCGTTCACACAAGGTACAAAATCAATCACACATTCATACAGGTCTAGGAAAAATAGAGAGATCGATAGGGGAACATAAAGGAATGGACATACAGGGCAATACTACCTCTCGCAGACTCCAATGGAAGGCTCCGATGGCGACGAATGAGGAAATGGGGGAAAGGTCCCGAAACTGATCAGGAATCGGGGGTGTTACTACCCAGCGGGAATGGGGGTTTACTGAGTAGAAGGCACACCTGTGGGTAGCTAGTCCACAGGTTATATAGAGTCACCTTAGTCCTGAGGGGATGGGAGGTGACTGGGGGTGGTAATGGGAGGTTCTGCTGATGACCAAGAAGGCTGGACTTCGGCTGGACCAATGGTGGGTCAATGGCGACACCTGATTGGGTGTGTACTTCAACCAATGAACATCACCTTCATCCTGGGCATCCTGGAAACTTCCAGGTTGCGACAGGGCCTGGGGCGGTTCCGTAGGTATCAAGGTGGGAATGACTGGGTGATTGGGAGGAGATGGGATTAACTGGGAAAGGGACAATAGAGAGTCAGATATGCACCTAGGTATTCCGGTGTAGACAAAAAGGCTTGATGGTATCAGGAGAGATTCTTCCTCTTTCTCAACTCTCCGGGGTGAAGACAGTTGTTTAGGAAACCACTGGGCAATCAGGATTAATAGTGGAGCCATTAATCCATTCATAAACTAAGTGGGTTGCTTGCGGGCTAGGAATGACTCAAGGTGTGTACGTGAGGTTCCCACATAGAAGGAATGAAGCCCAACCAGGCAGGAAGATGGCTACATGTGGTGTAAGCAAAACACAGTGGTTTCCATGCTTAACGCTTCACACCGTTCGCCTGGACAGCTCCGTGGCGGCGTAGCCTCCTCCTTGCCGTGGCGGGTTCCACGTGATGGCGGGGACAGGTTAGAGCGCGGCTGCAGACACTCTGTGCCTGACTCAAGCGCTCATATACTTGTTAATAGGTACACTGGAGTCTTATGTGGTTCCTGGGTAGCATCACTCGCATTCACTGGCCAGGCGGATGCAAGCTTACTTCTCCAGGCGCCCTGGCAACCATGTTGGTGATCATGATGTGCACATATTAGGAAAAGTAGGGGGTTTTTCCTCACATTGACTCCTTTCTCCCCAACTTTTCCATAACTCTACCTTCCTTACATATGAACATATGAAGCTGCCTTATACTGAATCAGACTCTTGGTCTGTCAAAGTCAGTATTGTCTACTCAGACTGGCAGTGGCTCTCCAGGGTCTCAAACTGAGGTTTTTCACACCTATTTGCCTGGACCCTTTTTTAGAGATGCCAGGTATTGAATCTGGGACCTTCTGCTTACTAAGCAGATGCTCTACCACTGAGCCACCATCCCTCCCTCCCTCCCTCCCTCCCTCCCTCCCTTCCTTCCTTCCTTCCTTCCTTCCTTCCTTCCTTCCTTCCTTCCTTCCTTCCTTCCTTCCTTCCTTCCTTCGCTCTGTTTCTTTTTCTTTCATTCTAAATTTTCTTTCTCTCACTCCTTTCTTCCCCTCTTTTTTAAACTCTCCCTTCTGTTCTTTCTCTCATTCTTTCCCTGTATCTCTGCCTTTGTCTTTTTATTTCATTCTGTCTACCTTCCTTCCTTTCATTTTTCTTTCATGAATTCCTTTCTCCCCATCTTTTTCCTACCATTCTTTCATTCTTTATCTGTCTCTCTCTCTTTCTTTTTATTTAATTCTGTTTGTCTATATTCCTTCCTTCTTGCCATCTACACATTCATCACCCCCCCCCAATAGTTTTCTAGGGCCCATTGTGTTTCTTGCTGCAACAGGCTTTACCACTAGTACAATATAAAAACCAAAACTATATTATGTATATTTAATAAACACTTTTCATTATTCTGCTATTTATTTGTTGTCTAACTATATCACATTATACATACCTATGTAATAAGAAAAGAGCACAAAACATTCAGATATTACAAACCAAACAGTATAAAAACCTTATATCGCTCTTATTTATGTGTTATTTATTTAGGTTTATATCTCACTTTCCCTGCAGACAGGCTCCGGGTGAGGCACAACACTGCTTACAATCATTAAAACAGTTGAAATAACTAAACATCAAGCCAATGAATTAGTTAAAACAGTTAAAAGATAGGCACTGCATTTTTCAGCAACCTGATAACTGGGAGCGATTGGGCTGCAGCCAACGCAGAAAGATCTTATTAACAGCAGCACAGCATCAACCGACTGCAGCAGGGAGGCCAAGTAGTGGACACCCACCACTTCAGCCAAGGCCTGGAGGAACAGCTGCAGCTTGCAGGCCCTTCAGAAAAAGCCCTGTCCCTAGTTGAGGCTAAGTGAGCATCCTTTGGGCCCAGGATAACCAGCAGCTGATTATCCAGGGAGTGCAAGGCTCTCTGGGGCTCATAAGGGGAGAGGCGGCCCCTTAGATATGTCAGTCCCAGGCAGCATAGGGCTATAAAGGTCAACACCAACACCTAAAAACAAATCCAGTACTCAATTGGTAGCCGGTGCAATTGGTGAAGCACCGGCTGAAAGTGCCCCTGCACAGATGTTGCAGTCAGTAGGTGCACCCACTGCATTTTTGCAACAGCTGTTTCCAGCTCAAGGGTGAGCCCACATAAAGTGAGTTACAGTAATCAAGCCTGGAAGTGACCATTGCAAGGGTCACTGTAGCCAAATCCTGCCTGTCAAGATCACTCTGTATCCTGTCTTTGTATTTGTGACCCTTCCCAATTTAGTATCCTTTGCAAATTTAATAAGTATTCCCTCTATTCCTTTATCCAAGTCAGTTATAAAGATGTTGAACAAAACAGCTCTCAGGACAGATCCTTGAGGCACTCCACTTGTCAGTCCTCTCCAAGAGGATGAGGAGCCATTCATAAGCACTCTTTGGGTGCAGTCTGTCAACCAGGTACAGATCCACCTAACAGTAAGAGGATCCAAACCACATGTACTAAGTAAAAAAGTGTCTACTGCAGATAAATTGTAAGCACATTGTATGTACTTTGCTATAACTTCTATATTGGGCTTTCCTCATACATACCACATGTAAATCACAGACAGTTCCTGGAAATTCTCTTCCACTTCCTTGTCCAGAGAGCAAAACTCAGGTAATATACAGAATCAGATCTTTCTCTCTCCCCCCCCCCCCCCCAACTCCTTCCTGAGAGCCTGGCCAGGCTGTTTGCTTTGGCTCCCTCCTGTTTTCATTGAGTTATCCAATTATGCCTGGAGCTTTTTCCCAGAGTCGTTACACTTAATTTAGAACCTACCAACGCATGAGATTAGTTCAAATTATTATTTCAAATGGGCATTACCTTTTGCCAGGAATATTATCTGCCAGTAAGCAGCCCATTCACCTGTCTTTAGGGAGCACCCCCCCCCCCGAAGCCTTCTCCTTCATGTCCTCTCAGAACTACTTTGAATCTATTTCCAGAAGGTGAATTCCAATAGTCAGCCTTTATTGGCATATGTCAAATAATAAATAAAACAGTGACAAATATAGAAGTAACAAAAAGTGAAAAGATACTTCAGTCATATACATCTAAACAGTAAGCAGTCGATCCTGAATTACCAAAACTAAAAATAAAGCTACCTTTTCCGTTATTTCAGGTGATGAATTGTTCAGGAGGTGGCACACCTTCATGGCGTCCAAACAACCTGTCAAGTTAAGCAAAACTGGGTCTAAAAGACTGAGGCGTGTATTATCATATTGAGGACAGTAAAGAAGAATATGAGGAACCGAGTCGACTTGTTTTAGATTGCATGCACAGAATCTTGCTGAATATGGAGTTTTATTATATCTGCCACAGGTAACTGCAGATGGGATAGTGTTGCATCTAGCAAGTGCAAATGCTCTGCGCAACTGCGGGACAGGAAGGGCTGATAAATAGGAAGACAAACAGCCAATAATCAGAAGAATTCCAAAGCTCAGAAGGTGAAATTTAAAAACAACACTGTTACTAGAATCTTTGTTCAGACTATTTTCCCCCACACTGATATGGTTGCCAATACAGTTGGGGAATTCCAGAAGATTTGGGAGTGGAACTTGGAAAGACAGGGTATGGGGAGGGGGGCACCTCAGCAGGGGTGTGATGCCATGAAATCAGAGTCTCCAGAACAATGCTGGCAGTGGCAACCAGTGGAAAATTCCTCTGCTGAAGTGGGTCCTCGCTGCCTGCATGAGAACATCAGCAGCGACACACTGATGTCACTTCCAGCAATGCCCTGATGTCACTTCTAATCATGAATAGAAGTAACATCAGCACGTTGTTGGCAATGTTGTGACATTAGCCCAAACTCTGTGGTTTAAACACTGAGTTTAGACCAGGGGTGTCAAACTCATTTGTTATGAGAGCATGAATGGGACTTTGTGGGGCCAGACCATGTGTCACAACATGTAGCAAAGAGATAAACTTTATAAAGAATACAGACAACCACAATTAAAGATATGCTTTTTAATTAAAAATACAGATGTGCTTAAAACTTGCATATTTTGTTAAAAATTGGAAGGTGGGGGGATAGTGGGATTTGACAATGAAATATTAAAAAAAAGCACAGGGATCACAGCAGAAACTAAAAATATAGACTAAAAATATAAAATGCTCTTGTCAAGATCGACTAATAATGGGGATCATGGCCTAAGCAATAGGCCCTGTTAAAATCATAATGGATCCACTGCTGCTAATGTTTTACTTTAGTTATAAGAACATAAGAACATAAGAGAAGCCATGTTAGATCAGGCCAATGGCCCATCCAGTCCAACATTCTGTGTCACACAGCGGCCAAATATATATATATATATATATATATATACACACACACACACACAAACATACACACTGTCACACTCTGTCACGCTCTGTCACACACTCTGTCACACACACACTGTGGCTAATAGCCACTGATGGACCTCTGCTCCATATTTTTATCTAACCCCCTCTTGAAGGTGGCCATGCTTGTGGCCGCCACCACCTCCTGTGGCAGTGAATTCCACATGTTAATCACCCTTTGGGTGAAGAAGTACTTCCTTTTATCCGTTTTAACCTGTCTGCTCAGCAATTTCATCGAATGCCCACGAGTTCTCGTATTGTGAGAAAGGGAGAAAAGTACTTCTTTCTCTACTTTCTCCATCCCATGCATTATCTTGTAAACCTCTATCATGTCACCCCTCAGTCGACGTTTCTCCAAGCTAAAGAGCCCTAAGCGTTTCAACCTTTCTTCATAGGGAAGGTGTTCCAGCCCTTTAATCATTCTAGTTGCCCTTTTCTGAACTTTCTCCAATGCTATAATATCCTTTTTGAGGTGCGGCGACCAGAACTGCACACAGTACTCCAAATGAGACCGCACCATCGATTTATACAGGGGCATTATGATACTGGCTGATTTGTTTTCAATTCCCTTCCTAATAATTCCCAGCATGGTGTTGGCCTTTTTTATTGCAAACGCACACTGCCTTGACATTTTCAGTGAATTATCTACCACGACCCCAAGATCTCTCTCTTGGTCAGTCTCTGCCAGTTCACACCCCATCAACTTGTATTTGTAGCTGGGATTCTTGGCCCCAATGTGCATTACTTTGCACTTGGCCACATTGAACCGCATCTGCCACATTGACTCCCACTCACCCAGCCTCAACAGATCCCTTTGGAGTTCCTCACAATCCTCTCTGGTTCTCACCACCCTGAACAATTTAGTGTCATCCGCAAATTTGGCCACTTCACTGCTCACTCCCAACTCTAAATCATTTATGAACAAGTTAAAGAGCATGGGACCCAGTACCGAGCCCTGCGGCACCCCACTGCTTACCGTCCTCCACTGCGAAGACTGCCCATTTATACTCACTCTCTGCTTCCTATTACTCAGCCAGTTTTTGATCCACAAGAGGACCTGTCCTTTTATTCCATGACTCTCAAGCTTTCTAAGGAGCCTTTGATGAGGAACTTTATCAAAAGCTTTCTGGAAGTCAAGGTAAACAACATCTATCGGGTCTCCTTTGTCCACAAGTTTGTTTACCCCCTCAAAGAAATGTAACAGGTTAGTGAGGCAAGATCTTCCCTTACAGAACCCATGCTGAGTCTTCCTCAATAACCTGTGTTCATCAATGTGCCTACTCATTCTGTCCTTGATAATGGTTTCTACCAACTTTCCCGGTATTGAAGTCAGACTGACTGGCCTGTAATTTCCTGGATCTCCTCTGGAACCCTTTTTAAAGATGGGGGTGACATTTGCTACCTTCCAGTCCTCAGGAACAGAGGCAGATTTCAATGAAAGATTACAGATTTTTGTTAGAAGATCCACAAGTTCAACTTTGAGTTCTTTCAGAACTCTCGGATGTATGCCATCCGGACCCGGTGACTTATTAGTTTTTAATTTGTCTATCAGTTGTAGGACCTCCTCTTTTGTCACCTCAATCTGACTCAGGTCTTTCAACACCCCTTCCAATATTAGTGGTTCTGGGGCGGGCAAACACTTCTCATCTTCCACGGTGAAGACGGAGGCAAAAAATGCATTCAGCTTCTCAGCCATTTCCCCATCCTCCTTCAGTAATCCTTTTACCCCATGGTCATCCAAGGGCCCCACTGCTTCCCTGGCTGGTTTCCTACTTCTAATATATTTGAAGAAATTTTTATTGTTGGTCTTTATGTTTTTTGCAATATGCTCCTCATAGTCCCTTTTTGCCTGCCTGATCACAGTCTTGCATTTGATTTGCCACTGCCTGTGTTCCCTTTTATTAATCTCACTTGGACTGGTTTTCCACCGCTTAAAGGAGTCCTTCTTACCTTTTACAGCTTCCATTACTTTGTTTGTTAACCATGCTGGCCTCTTCTTATACCTGTTTGTGCCTTTTCTAACTTGTGGTATGTATTTTATCTATAGTTGCTTCCCTTCCCCCCTTTTCTTATTTTGATTTGTAACTGGTGTGAAGGAACTAATCGGCACCTTCTCAGGGCCTGAGGTGGGAGGAAGCCTTGCATAACAATTCAAGGGCATTTGCTAGCTATCGCTTGAGAAAGTATCTAGTAGTTGTGTGTGAATGTTTCCTCCTGTAACCACCCCCCCCCCGTAGGAATGTTTTTGAACTGTATCTTAAAACCCATGTATCAATGTATTGGTTTCATTCTTAGCAAGCTAGAGGCTTGTGCCAGAGTACCGGTTATCAATAAATGAAGTCTTAGTATCAACTTTGACTCATTCTTGAATCCGTTGACTTGACATTTTGCTAAGAATCAACTTTGAAGCTTAACCACCCTGGCCACTTCGTAGCAAAAGGCTGAAAAGATACCAGAAGGCGGTGAGCTTCCCGACACCGAGGAAGGGCCGTCTATTCCCTGGCACATACTGGACGCTCGGAGAGCAGCGGCATCTCCTCCACAGTTCCAGCAGCTGCTCATCACACCGAGGCAGTGGCAGCCCCGGACCTCCACCAGTACCATGGATGAGGCCCCGGCTAGGCATGAAGCCATCCTGACCCGGCACATGCGAAGGATGCAAATGGCGAACGCGGAAGGGCCCAATCTGGGACCCATGGAGCCGGAGGAGATCGACACTATCGTGGTGGTACCAATACATGAGGAGTGCCCGGAGCTGGACGAGGGAGAACTGGGGGCAGCGGCTCCTAAAGACGAGGAGGACGAAACAGCCAGGGAGTTTCGGGCCATGGTCCACAAAGAAGTGGAGAGCATAGTCAAGGGCCGGAAGACAGAGATGCAGGCCATGACCAACCGCATGGCGGGAGAGATCACCAGAGAGATCTCTCGCTCTCTAGGGCTGCCTGGGCCCAGAAGGATCAATCAACCCCCCACTATCCGTCAGCCACCAGCACCGGTGATTCCCATGCCAGCGGCACCAGCTGTGGCTCCAGCACTGCCCGCAGCACCCTGGCCGGCAGGGCCCCCTCCTGCTCCTCGCGACGGAGGGAGAGGAAGGGAGCTCGACGCTACCTTCGACGGGGACCCGGACGAGGTGGAATACTTTACAATCCAGGTGAACAGCTATCTGCATTATTGGGGGAATACCTTCCCGGATGAATTCAGCCGAGTGGATTACCTGGGGTCGAAGCTGAAGGGGGTGGCCAAAAGGTGGTATGTGAGCCTGTACGAAGCCATGAGCCCGGAACTGGACTATGTAGCAATGTTCCTACAGGCTCTGTTGACCCAGTACAAAGACCCCCTCCAGGAGACTCTGGCATTGGCAGCCCTGTGCGGCAATCAACAGGGGCAGAAGTCAATCCGGGAGTATGCTGTGGACTTCCGAGCCAATGCAGCCAAAGTGCAAGGGTGGAGTGAGCTGATGAAGATCGAGCACTTCACCCGGGGGCTGAATGCAGGCATATTGGATCAGGCCCTTACCCAAGCCTGACTGGCCACGTTGGTCAGTTGGATCCAGTTAGCTGGTGAGGTTGAGACCAATATGAAACGGGTTGCCATGCAACACCAGCAACAGAGCGGAAAAGGGGAATGGGACCCAAAAGCAACCCCAAAAGCAGAGGTGAAGAAACCGGCAGGGGGTTCCGGTTGGGGCAAGCCAGCTGGGACCCGCAAGTGCTTTCGGTGTGGAGATCCAGGGCACCTAGCGAGCAGCTGCCCGAACCCACCGCAAGCTCCACCAAATGCCCCGAAGCAAAGCACTCCCGTTCTGAAGAAGGCCCCTGGCCGCCCTAAGGAAGCGGCGAAAGGCAACGTGGTGGCTATCGAGGAGGGGAAAGAATAACCGTTCCTGAGTGACGAGCTGGGCGAGTTGGTCTGGATGGAGGAGCCGTCGGGAAATGAGAACGACCTGCTCTGAAGGGTGCCCACCAGCAGGTCGCAGAGGAGCCGGCACCAGTGAGGGTGAGAGTGACTGGATCACTATACTTTGTACCCGTGAGACTGTTGAACCCCAAACTCAAGAGATTCATGCAAGTGAGGGCTTTAATTGACTCGGGGTGCAACCGGGAATTAATACCCAAGATAGTAGAAACCTTAGGCCTGACTACCACCCCCCTCCCCTGCCCCATACAGCTCGAACAGATAGATGGGTCAGTGAAGCGAGGGGAGCCCTGTGCTTCTGAGACTCAATTTCTACCGATGGGGATCGAGGAGCATTGGGAGCAGGAGTCTTTTGTAATCGCCCCCTCCTGCTCTTACCCGGTCGTGTTGGGGGTGGGGTGGCTGGCCAGGCACGAACCGGACATTCGGCGGGGGAGGCAAACCATAAGGTTCATAGACCCGCTATGCAAAGATCACCTATGGAACTTAGAGTGGGGGCCCCGCCCTCCACTGAAAGGGTGTGTCTGACACTGAAAGAAGACCTAGAAATCCCCCGAGCATACCAGGACTTGATGGGGGTGTTCAGCGAGCAGGGCACCAATGAGCTGCCGCCCCATAGGGACACGGACTGTGCTATCGAGTTAATACCGGGGGAATCACTCCCCAAAGCCAAACTGTACCCGATGGGATGGGTGGAGAAGGCGGAGCTGCGCAAATTTCTGGACAAGAACTTAAAACAGGGGCTTATTAGGCCGGCCACGGCCCCCCATGCAGCCCCAGTTCTGTTCCGGAAAAAGAAGGACGGCTCGCTTAGACTTTGCACAGATTTTTGTGGGATAAATGCAATTTCAACTTCCAACGCCTACCCCATCCCCCTCATTAAAGACTTATTGAGTACTGTTTCGGAGGGGAAAATTTTTACAAAGTTGGACTTGAGAGATGCGTACTTTAGGGTGCGCATTAAGGAGGGGGATGAGTGGAAAACAGTGTTCAACACACCACTGGGGCAGTTCAAATACCTGGTGATGCCGTTTGGACTGCAAGGGGCCCCCGGGGTGTTAATGAGTTTTATAAACAATGTATTGAGAAAGTTTTTGTTTAAGGGGGTGGTGGTGTACCTGGATGACATCATTATTTACTCACAAGACGAACGGTCTCATGTGAAATTGGTACGGGAGATGTTAAGCACCCTGTTGAGTCACAAATTATATGCTAAGCTGTCCAAATGCGAATTTCACAAAACAGAGCAAGACTACTTGGGTTTCCGAGTGTCTGCTAGGGGGCTGGCAATGGACCCGGCAAAAGTGCAAGCCGTACTAGATTGGGCTCCCCCGAGAACATGTAGACAACTCCAATCATTTCTCGGGTTCGCAAATTCCTATAGGACGTTCATACCGGGATTCGCACAGATCATGCTCCCCTTAACTGAGTTGTTAAAGATGAAGAGGAAGGGCCCTGAAGCCAAGCGACTGGGAGTCCGGTTAAATTGGACATCAAACTGCCAGTTGGCGTTCAATAAATTGAAGTGGCTGTTCATGAGTGAGCCGGTCCTGAGCCACCCCAACGAACTCAAACCCTTTGTTGTGCAATGTGACGCCTCTGATGTAGCCGTCGGGGCCATTCTCATGCAGAAAGATGAGGAAGGGAAACTGAGGCCGTGTGCTTATATCTCAAAAAAGTTCGCGGCAGAGCAAAGAAATTGGTCAGTGTGGGACAAGGAGGCGTTTGCAGTAATGTTAGCCTTAAAAATATGGCGGTCTTGGTTAGAAAGGGCGAAAGTGCCGTTCGAAATATGCACCGACCACAAAAACCTTGAGACCCTCACAGGAAAGAGGAAATTGAGTGAAAAACAAATCAGGTGGGCCGGTTTCTTCTCTAAGTTTGACTTTGTGCTGAAGCACATCCCCAGCACGAAGAACTTTCTAGCAGATGCTTTATCTCGCTTGCCCCAGCACAACAGTCAAAGGGAAGATGTAGTGGACTCTTTAGTTCTGCCCACCCAAGTGGCCGCCGTTGTAACTACCTGGTCACAAAAGAAACGCCAACTACAGGGGTGGGGAACGGAAAGAATGGCAGCAGAGATTGAAAAGTAAGGGGACGAACGGCCAGGGGAAATCCAGAAACGAGAGGACGGGCTATGGTACAAGGGAGAAAAACTATACGTTCCTAAGGCCAAGAGATTAGAAATATTACAGTTCTGTCATTCCAACAAGTTGGCTGGGCATTTTGGGTACATCAAGGCCTTTCATCTGGTTAACAGGCAGTTTTGGTGGCCCTCCATGAAAAAGGATATATCGGAATTTGTGTCTACATGCCCTATTTGCATAATGGCCAAAAGAAGGGGAGGGAAACCCCCTGGACTACTCAAACCGCTGGAGACCACCTCTAGACCCTGGTCGGTAGTTTCCATGAACTTTATTGTAGAGCTACCACCCTCTCATGGCAAAACAGTAATATTGGTGGTAGTAGATACTTTTTCCAAGCAAGCCCACTTTATTCCTTGTGCCCAACTCCCCACCGCAAAGAAGCTGGCTTATTTATTCTTCAACCACGTAGCCAAACTACACTCAATCCCCGACAAAGTGATTAGCGACTGCGGCCCGCAGTTCGTTGCCAACTTCTGGCGGGAGTTTTGTAAACTGATGGGCATGGAGCAGGGGTTACGTTCCACCTACCACCCCCAGACGGACGGACAGACTGAGCGTGTGAATGGGCTTCTAGAGCAATATTTAAGGTGCTATATAAACCATCAACAATCCAATTGGGTGGCTCTATTGCCCTTTGCAGAGTACTGCTATAATAACAGTGTCCACAGCTCCACCAAAGCCTCACCATTTCAAACCGTGATTGGGTATGAAGGAAAACCTCTCCCTCTGCTACCGGGGGGGACGTAAAGAAAGAGGCGAGCCCTTTTGATCAGTGGTGGGGCACACTGACTAAGAATTGGAAGGAGATACAGGAGAACCTGGAAATAGCCAAAGAAGCTTACAAAAAGCAATATGACAAAAGGCATGTCCCTGTCTGGGAGTTCAAAGTAGGGGAGTCAGTGTTTGTTTCCACAAAGAACCTTCCACTCACTCAACCGTCCAAAAAGTTGGCTTACAAATACCTGGGTCCTTTTAAGATCAAAAGGGTGATAAATAAGGTTACAGTAGAACTGGAGTTACCAAAGATGTTTAGTAAAGTACACCCTGTCTTTCATTGCAGTCTTCTTCGGAAAGACCCTGGTTGTTCCCCTTGGCATCCTCGGCCGGAAGCACCTCAACCTATCCAGATGGGGAGTCAAAGTCACCATGAGATCCATGAAATCTTGGACTCAAAGCTTAAACATGGGAAGCTATATTATCTAATTAGATGGAAACATTTCCCTCCTAGTGAAAATGAGTGGGTAGCAGAAAAGGATGTGTCAGCCCCTGACCTTATCAAGAAATTTTGTCTAAACACCCTCAGAGGCCGAGAGGGTCAGCTTAAGGGGGACAGTATGTCAAGATCGACAAGTAACGATTTAAGACTGGGGGATCATGGCCTAAGCAATAGGCCCTGTTAAAATCATAATGGATCCACTGCTGCTGATGTTTTACCTTAGTTGCTTCCCTTCCCCCCTTTTCTTATTTTGATTTGTAACTGGTGTGAAGGAACTAGTCGGTGCCTTCTCAGAGCCTGAGGTGGGAGGAAGCCTTGCATAACAATTCAAGGGCATTTGGTTGCTATTGCCTGAGAAAGTATCTAGTAGTTGTGTGTGAATGTTTCCTCCTGTAACCCCCCTCCCCGTAGGAATGTTTTTTAACTGTATCTTAAAACCCATGTATCAATGTATTGGTTTCATTTTAAGCAAGCTAGAGGCTTGCGCCAGAGTACCGGTTATCAATAAATGAAGTCTTAGTATCAACTTTGACTCATTCTTGAATCCGTCGACTTGACAGCTCTGAGCTTAGGAAAACATGAAATGGCTGGGCATTGCAAGCTTCTCTCCCCCCTCCGCTCTACTCAGATTGGCAATGGCTTTTCAGTGTAATATCCCCATTTGGCTGTGGGTTCCCAGGTTAGAGTACTCACTAGACACCAGGCACACCCCTCTGCCGCAGCTGCTGCTCTGCTGCTGGACATCCCGGAGGCAGACACGCTTTGCCCCTACTCTGCAAGGCCCTTCCAGCCCCCCAACTCTCCCTGCCCTTCTCTCAGAGTGATGGGTCCATCCCCCCTTCCATTTGGCATCTGCATGCCCCCCACCAAGCTCCGTGGCAGCCACCCACTCCCCACCTTGCCCCCTCTCATCATGCCAGTGAGCCTCCCACCAGCCTCCCACACATGCCTGGCCAAGCGAGGAACCAGCCCTGCCCACCTCCCTCTCTGGGCTTCCCTGCTGCACTTCCCAAGCCTGCTGGGCCCTGGCCTGGAGGAGGAGGGGGAGAGCGAGAGACCTGGGGTCAGGTGGGCTGGCAGCTGGAGGGAAGAAGCAGCCAAGCCCCATGGTCCCCCCACCATTTTTTTTCTCCTGGGCCCTTCCACCCAAAGTTTTCTGGCTACGGGCCTGCCCCCCCCTCCATTTTCTCCCTTTGCCAGCTGAGCAATAGCAGCAGGAAGGGCTTCCCACCCACTCATATGGCAGTCCTACAGACCATCAGCCCACCAAAGCAGGATCCCCCCCTCCCTTCCAGGGGACCAGATTTCTGCTTGGAGTTCAGTTCTCCTTCTGAGAGATTCCCAGACCCCACCTGGAGGCTGCAACCCTGTCTGGCACACATTCCTGCCCTATAGCCATTTCTTTTTTCATTCTTATATCTGTTTAAAATATTTTCTATTCCAAAACATCCAAATCATATCCTTCCCTGACTGTCTGGATTGCCTGTTTGGCCCTGTTTGGCCCATTTCTTGCATCTATAAACCAAGAATATTTTTTAATGTTCCCTGAAGCCAATCCAGCCCTTCCTGCTCCAAGAGGTCAGAATGCAGAAGTGCTCCTCACAGAACTCTTTGCAACTACACTGCTCCCTCCCAAGTCTGCTTCACACCAGGCATGCTACACTGCTATATCAGCTACTTGCCACATTGATCCAGCGGTCAGCTGCTCCACAGGAACTCTATAGCTGGCTTCTTATTGCTGGGGGAGCAGCCAGCCCACTGGAATGCTGTGGCTCTCTTGACTGAATGTCACAAGTAGGGATACTTGTACTTCCAGCACTCTAAGCAGATTGCAATTTGAATCAGAAAGCCCTTTACCTTTCCACCTGGCTCTTTCTCAGTTGCTGTTTGGCTGGATTCTTTTAGCAGAGCTCTGTTGTGCAGTGATCAATTGGATATACACACATGTTTATATTAGCCAGGGCTTTTTTTGTAGCAGGAACTTATTTGCATATTAGGCTACACCCCCTTGATGTAGCCAATCCTCTGAGAGCTTACAGTAGGCCCTTTAAGAAGAGCCCTGTAAGCTCTTGGATGATTGGCTACATCGGGGGGGGGGGGGAGAGCCAGTTTGGTGTAGTGGTTAAGTGTGCGGACTCTTATCTGGGAGAACCGGGTTTGATTCCCCACTCCTCCACTTGCACCTGCTAGCATGGCCTTGGGTCAGCCATAGCTCTGGCAGAGGTTGTCCTTGAAAGGGCAGCTGCTGTGAGAGCCCTCTCCAGCCCCACCCACCTCACAGGGTGTCTGTTGTGGGGGAGGAAGGTAAAGGAAATTGTGAGCCGCTCTGAGACTCTTTGGAGTGGAGGGCGGGATATAAATCCAATATCTTCTTCTTCTTCTTCTAATATGCAAAGGATTCCTGCTACAAAAAAAGCCTTGATATTAGCTTATGAGCCAAGTTTGCTAGAAAACAAGGGAAAGGTTACATGGAAGAAAATAAACTTTTTAACTGAACTTTTCTGATCCTAACTCCATCTTGTCTTCTGTGAGTTAGTTACACCTCTTGTGAGTAAGAGAACAAAGGAGATACAATTTACCCCCCAGCCCCCCCCCTTGCGTATGTGACAAACGCATCCTCAATTTATCTATCAGCGAATAGCAGATCCCAAACACATTTCATTAGGAATAGTACTTCTCATTCTCTGGCTGGAAAAACGTGCCTAACACCTAATTGGTTCTATAATGATTAACTAACATTAACATACATAAACAACAGTTTAATACCCCAAACTTACTTTCCCACAGCAAGGTGGGTGTGAAGGGGCATAAAGGAGAGGGCAGTTTCCTGGGTATTCATCTAAAGCCTGTCCAACAGGAAGCTCTCAGCACAAGGATATCTGGGAATTATAATTTGCCAGGCTTTCTGGGCTCTCAGCAAGGAATATAAAGAGACTTTTCTTGTTTTTTGGGAAATGTGTCTTGGTTTTTACCATACAGTCCTACCCACTTCAAACTTGAAGATTTCCTTTATCTTTGGACAGCTTATGCGATCTCTTGCTGGGGAAGGCGAAAATGACAAATGGTTTCTGAGGGCAATTGTGTTACAAGCAGGAAGACACAATTTATGTTGTGTCCATTTACACCATGGAAGAGATGACTGTGAGGAGAGGATGCATAGAAGTCAGAGGCTCAACGTTTCTAAGAGAGTGAGCTGCACTAAGAAATGGAATCCAGAGAGGAGCTGTGCAGATGAAGAGGTGGATGTAAGGAAAGTAAGCTGGTTCTGTTGTAGTCACTGTTTCCCATGGTGCTTGTGGAGGGTAGAGTTTGGGCAGGGGAAGGAAATCAGCCAGCATATGATGCCAAATGTCTACCCTCCAAAGCTGCCATTTTTTCCAGGGGAACTGACCTGTGAAGTCTGAAGTCTTTATCAATGATTTGGATGAGGGAATAGAGGGAATGCTTATTAAATTTGCAGATGATTCTAAATTGGGAGGGGTTGTAAACACAGAAGAAGACAGAAACAGGATATAGGATGACCTTGACAGGATGGAAAACTGGGCTAAAATCAATAAAATGAATTTTTACAGGGATAAATGTAAAGTTCTGCATTTAGGTAGGAAAAATCCAATGTCTTAGCAGTAGTATGTGCGAAAAGGATCTAGGGGTCTTAGTGGATCATATGCTGAACATGAGTCAAAAGTGTGATGCGGTGGCTAAAAAGGCAAATGCAATTTTGGGCTGTATCAACAGAAGTATAGTGTCCAGATCACATGATGTGATGGTATCGCTTTACTCTGCTCTGGTAAGACCTCACCTGCAGTATTGTGTTCAGTTTTGGGCACCATGTTTTAAGAAGGATATAGACAAGCTGGATCCAGAGGAGGGCGACAAAGATGGTGAGGGGTCTAGAGACCGTCCTATGAGAAAAGGTTGAAGGAGCTGGGGATGTTTAGCCTGGAGAGGAGGTGGCTGAGAGGTGATATGGTCACCATCTTCAAGTACCTGAAGGGCTGTCATATAGAGGATGGTGTGAAATTGTTTTCTGTGGCACAAGAAGGTAGGACAAGAACCAATGGGTTGAAATTAAATTAAAAGAGTTTCCGGCACAACATTAGGAAGAACTTTCTGACCATTAGAGCGATTCCTCAGTGGAACAGGCTTCCTCAGGAGGTGGTGGGATCTCTTTCCTTGGAGGTTTTTAAACAGAGGCTAGATGGCCATCTGACAGCAATGAGGATCCTGTGAATTTAGGGGAAGGTGTTTGTGAGTTTCCTGCATTGTGCAGGGGGTTGGACTAGATGACCCTGGAGGTTCCTTCCAACTCTATGATTCTAAGATCAGTTGTAATTCCAAGAGATCTCCAGGCTCCACCTAGAAGTTGAAAATGTTGAGGGTGCTTTGAGGCAGTAGAGCTGAGGGGCTCTCAAGGAATTTCTGTTATCACTGTGGTAAAGATAACAGAAACACAGGGGTATCCCTACAGTGTGATTATGAAAGTCATTTTCCAGCCATTTTTTTCCTGCATTTCTCAAGTGTGGGAGATTGGTGCTGAGGGTGGGCAAATGGTAAGTTCACGCACACACCACTACCACCACCACCCTTGTAATGACAGATATTTTGCTGGCATAATAAACAGTTTATCCACCAGCTCCAAAGCCTAGCAGTGACCTGAGCACTGTGTATCTGTATAGCAAAGGTGGGGAAACTGATCAGCGTCTTTCATTTGGCCAGCCTTTCCCTCCAGCAGGCCTCCTTCTTTGAAAGTTAAAATTTCCTGTGATCTTCAAAGCAGCCTGAAACTCTATCCATAAGCTGTCCTTCTGCAAAAGGAAACCAGCCTGACTTATCAAATCTATTTTTTAGCCTGCCCTGTATTAAGTGCCCATTCCTTAAGGTGCAGCGGGTCGGCAAGCTTTTACTATCAGCGTATTTATTTCACCTTCTAAATGAAATCCAATTTGAAGCTATTAATATTAATGCACTGAGATAATTCTGATGATGAATTAATAAAACACTTGGCCTCTCAATACGCCGTTTGCTCTTCCCGTTTAATGATGCTCTTAACAGGGAGGAGGAGGCCAAGATCGAGCCAGCTCCAGGAGGAGCCTGAATGAACATGAGAAGGCTCTTCATTGTTTCAGCCGGCTGCTTTAATGGCAATCAATGGCATTGATTTTGGACTAAAAAAGTATTTACTAAATCTTTACCATGTGCTACAATCCCTATTTAGATTCCTGAAGTATCATCAGATGGTTACACCTGCTTGAAATATTTTAATTGCCTGCAAATAACCAGGAGTGTGAAATATGTTTCCAAAAACAAGTCTTTCAAACCTGTGTCATTGGTTAATTTTCTTATCAGTGATTTTATTATTTTAAAAGCTATAAATGGAAGCATTATAAGCTGCCTGAGGGGTAGATATTGGTTTCCTCCCTGAAGACATCATTTGTCTTTAAGAAAAAGCCATTGTCATTGGAAGGCTCATTATTTTACTAGAAGAATCCCAAGCCACGAAACCATTTTGTTAGAGATAAGTCTAATTCAGCTATTTTATACTGCTGAATTACATACTTGCTTAAAGATATGGGCCTGAATTACATACATGATTCTTTCACATTTGTTTTACACTGGAGGCAAAAGAAAAACAAAACAACAGCTGTTTGCCAGTTTTTTTTTTAAAAAATGTTGCCGGAACCAACTGAAGTGTTAACTACAATGACATGAGAAATACTGAAACGTTGCTTGTTGTTCCTGATGTGGGGGCTTCTCTCGTTCTACCATTTTCGGCTGTGTTTTTTCACACTTAGTATTTTATTCCTTTACACCTAAATCATACACAGCAAGCAGCACAATTTTACTCGGATCAGGAGCAGTTTGCCTCTGTTCAGATATCTGCTAGCAAAATCTACTCGCGAATCGTCCCTATGATGACGATTCAATATGTGTGCAGGCACCTTCAGAAGGCTAGCAACAACGTACATGGTGGGAGGGGAGTACCATAAGGAAGTACACTCTGCACACCTTCTAGGAAATTTGAAAGCATGATAAAAACTCTGGCGATTTTAAAAATGGATTGTCAAAAAAGAAATACCTATGGGATGATCTGACTGAAAATGAGGGTTGACCCTGCCAGGTGAGGCCGACAAGATGGAGGGGACTTGCCAGGAGGCTCCAGGAGACAGGAAGGAAGGGACCACATTCCTTTGCAGTGCCTTCCCTCCACTGGAAATAATAGAGGATGGGGACACCTTCT
Source organism: Heteronotia binoei (assembly GCF_032191835.1). Lineage (NCBI taxonomy): Eukaryota > Metazoa > Chordata > Lepidosauria > Squamata > Gekkonidae > Heteronotia > Heteronotia binoei. The sequence goes on along the minus strand of NC_083236.1, from coordinate 5,061,649 downwards.
CTTGGGGCTCATAGAGTTGGACCCTCTGGTCCAGTCTTTCTGAGACTTGGGGGTGGTTTTTTGAGGAGAGGCACCAACGGCTGTGCTGAAATTCTGATGCCTCTGCCTCAAAAAACAGCCCCCCAGAACCCCAGATACCCATGGATCAATTCTCCATTGACCCTATGAGGACCCCACCTCCCACTTTCTGATAGCCCTGAAGGGGTTATGGGCTCCAAACTGGGGGATCCACTGCCCCTCCTTGGAAAATGTCAATATTAAATCTGTTGACATTTTTTGGATTTGGCAGGGGGAGATAAGAAAAATAGAGCAACCCTAATATTAAATACCCAATCCCAGCGCTTAGACTAAAACTACTAGAAAATTAAGATGATAAATGTTATGTCCTGAATACCACCAAACCACTGTGGCAAAATAAATTCATTGGGGGGGGGGGGCGAGGGGGGGACCAGATCCATTATAAACTAATCTAACTGATAGCTAGCATTTTTTTCTTCTCAGACAAACCCCTATCTGTTTTGAGGCCAATAGGGAACAGATTTATTATGATAATGATGCAAAGCTTGCTCTGCTAAGTTTACAGTGGGCACAACCAATCCCAGCTAGCTCCTTTTGCTGTATTGTGGACTTTTCTGCATTCTCATTTTCCTTATTTGTGTGTTTCTTTTGCTTGGGAAAAGGGGGTTCTGTTCCATAGGTATTTTGCTCACTCCAGGGCTTTTTTTGTAGCAGGAACTCCTTTGCACACCCCTCTTATGTAGCCCCATTGCACAGAGTGTTAAAGTTGCAGTACTGCAGTCCTAAGCTTTGCTCACGACCTGAGTTCGATCCCCGGTTGAAGCTGGGTTTTCAGGTAGTCAGCTCGAGGTTGACTCAGCCTTCCATCCTTCCTAGGTCAGTAAAATTAGTACCCAGCTTGCTGGGGGGAAAGTGTAGATGACTGGGGAAGGCAATGGCAAACCACCCCATAAAACGTCTGCCGTGAAAACATTGTGAAAGCAACATCACCCCAGAGTTGGAAACAACTGGTGCTTGCCCAGGGGACCTTTCCTCCTTATGTAGTCAATTCTTTAAGAGCTTTCAAGGCTCTTATTACAGAGCTTACTTTAAGCTCTTGGAGGATTGGCTACATCGAGGTGTATGGTCTAATATGCAAAGGAGTTCCTGCCACAAAAAAAGCCCTGGCTCCCTCTATTGGTTGATTCAATATTACATCACTGTATGTCCAGCATATCTCCCTGCAGATTTAAAATGCAGGTTATCATGGCCAGCAGGAAGATTGGCTCCCTTTGAATTCTGGATCAAGTGCAAGGTCTTGATTCAAAGCCCTATGCAGACTGTGACCAATATATCTGCTGGACTGTCTCTCCCTGAAGGACCCTGCATTCTTCTGATCAGCACCTACTGGCCATCCCTGACCTCAACGATGTCTGCCTAACCTTGACCAGAGCCAGAGCCTTCTTGGCAATGGTCCCAGTCTGCTGGAATATTCTCTAGTAAGATCTGGGCCCTGCAGGATCCAATGCAGTTCTGCAGGTCCTGTAAAATGAAGGTGTTCCATGAGGCCTACCTATGGTTGAGGTGGCAACAATCCATCTGCAACAGCCTCCCATCTTCTGGCACCACCTCAGGGGTCACCAGCAGCCTTGTTTCAGGTGGAACTTGGCACCCCCTCGATTAGGGCTTGAGCCCATTTAGCTGTCCTGAAATTATGGAAGAAATATCAACTGTTACCAGGGCTTTTTTGAGCAGGAACGCACTGGAATGCAGTTCCGGCTGGCTTGGTAAGGGAGTGTGGCCTAATATGCCAATGAGTTCCTGCTGGGCTTTTCCTACTAAAAAAGCCCTATGCAAAACAATGTGACATCAGGGTGTGTGGCCAAATATGCAAATGAGTTCCTGCTAGGCTTTTTCTACCAAAACCCCCCTGACTATTACAAAGTGAATCATTTAGCAAACTTAGCTATTGTGTCCTATTAAGTAAGGATAAAATTTGCTCTGACTTTTTCAACAATGTTATCTTTCAATACACTGTACCAGATGACTTAGACCCTCAGGGAATATTCAGGGCCTGCAACAATGGCTATATAATGGGGATGCTCAATAGGAAAAGGAAAGGAGAGGTCCCTGTGCAAGCAACAGTCATTTCCGACTCTGGGGTGACGTTGGTTTCACAACATTTTCACAGTAGATTTTTTACAGGGTGGTTTGCCATTGCCTTCCCCAGTCTTTTACTCTTCCCCCCAGGAAGCTGGATACTCATTTTACCGACCTCGGAAGGATGGAAGGCTGAGTCAATCTTGGGCCGGCTATCTGAATCCAGACAACCAGTTAATTGCTCGATCAAAATTTGCCCTTTGGTAAAAAATATTAAAGAAAAATTATTTAAGAGCTCCTTATCTGATAAATATTACTGCACATAGTCTAAGAGTTTAGCAAATATATGTCTACCCCACTAGTGGTGAGGAAGAAGATGGCTGTGCAGTGAAAGTGAAATAACAACACAACAAATTCTAAAGTAATCTCATGATTTGACCTACTCCCTGTGAAAAACCAAACATCTCAGTCTGGCATCGATCTGATAATCACGTTAAAGGCCCCTCTCAAGGCAATCTGATTTAAGCCTTTTGAGGTCTGAGTGGGTTTAAACCAAATACATTTCTGGATACTTTAAAATATACATAAGCACACACTTCTGATTATTCTGGACAAATTTAGATTATTAAATGCTCAGATTTAACAAAAATGTTATATTACTGTTAGTTCCATATGGACTGTTTTCCAAATAAAGTTCAAATGAAATAGCAGTACTTCAATTAAATTAAATCTATGGAGATAAAAAGTATTTAGTTCTCCATCTTAAATTTCTACAAGAAGAAAAAAATACATATTTTTCAAAGTCTGGATTGATTTGTGGCCTAGCATATTCCTGAGTATTGCAGAGGATTATAGAAAACTGATGTTAGCTAGGCATGGCCTGGCAACCAGTGGGAGATGGGGGTGGTGATATGGTTGGTGGCCATTAGTTGCATGATGTCACTTCTATAGGAACCTCTGGAACTCTGTAAAGTTCCAGCAATTCCTAGATGGGGCTGATTTACCTCCTTGTTTTCTCCAGAAATGATGTCACACCATTGGCCCAATGACCCTTTTTTCTTCCTGCTACCTGTTGTGGGATTTTGGAGCCCAGGACTATTCCAGGGATCCTCAGTTCCCTTGATTTCTTTTATTGGTTGGGTGGAAACTGGCATTGGGCTTGAATTTAGTAAAGAGAAAGACAATTGCACTAACACAAAACTCGCTTATTCTATTATTAGCTTTTAGAACAGAAAGGACTTCATCAATTATAAATCTTGAAGACAGAAACTATGACATAATTTCATAAAAACACAATACTTGACAGTGCATGTGTATGAACCTAAAAGGTTCAAAATACAGAACATTCTGGACTGGTCACCAGAATGACTGGTCTCAGAAGGAGCTGCTGATGAGACGAGACAAATCTTTAATGATTTATACCCTCTGGACTCATAGGCTCAATCAAAATGGTTGACATAAGGCTAACACAATTTTAACAGAAATAAATCTCTAGTGCAATTTTACTCTGAACTCATAACATAGATAAGAAAGGATGTTACATGATAAATAGAGAGTCATAGATATCATAAAGGATCATTCTGAGAATTTAGGAGCCTTCAGCAGATAAACTACTTGTTTTGACTTTTTGATCACATGGGGAGTACAGCGCATAGCTGTGACCCCTATGTCAGCAAACATTATTGGTAGGTCATGTACTACAGACCTTCACCCATCAAGACCACATTGTGGAGACCCATGGGCAATGGGGAAGGAAATGAGAACCTCAGAAAAATATAAATTATTATTTTATATATAAGAAAGACAAGGTCTCAAGGAAAGCAGTCAACCCTAGCTTATAAAACTTTCACATTGACTATACTGCGAAGCTTTTGTTAGCATTAGTTCAGGCCAATGATATTTAGACAGAAACTTAAGCCCATATCAATAAATTCCACTACACCAGTAACAGGAAACAAGAAGTGGGGGAGGGGCCCCCCACTAGGGGGATGCCACCCCAGGCAAACTCTATTGCATTGGCTGTGAAGTTGCTGTCACTGGCTGAGATGCAGGCATGGAATGTGCATGAACATTCTAACTACAAGGAACTAACCTGTAAGAAGGCTGCAATCCAGTTTCTGCAAGGAAACAGAAAGTTAGGGGGGGCTTAGCATTAAATTTTCACACAGTCCCTAAGAATGAGAGTACTGTAAATAGATGAGACCAAGTCAAAGCAGGCCTGCTCTCATGTTGTGCAATGGGGCTTACTCCTAAGAAAGTATCCTCTGAGAACATTTTCCCAGGAAACGTTGACAACAAATGGGACAAAATGCAGGCAAACCACTACAAAAACAATGTAAATAAGCTGTAGATAACTTCAGCCCTGTTCTGCATTGCTAAATACAATAAACTTTGAAGAGTCATTGTAGCAGCCCTCAGAGTTATGTTCTCTCCGTGAGAATCAGTATTGCCTTGTTTTTTGTTAGATCTAGTTTTATGTTGTACCAAAAAAAATAAAATAAAATAAAATACCAGCAGTGGAAAGGTGGCAGGAAGCGTCTTCATAGCACATCCCCTACTCTGGCTGATATGTATAAAAGGCTTCTTCTCTGCTTTTAAGGTGATGAAAAGGACAACTCGATCGTGTCTAAATCAGAAGAATCTGATATGATGTCAAAGCCTTTGGCAAAACATAGATTGACTTAATTCTTTCAATAATGAACTTTGGTCCACAACATTTAACAACCACAAGAGGGAGAAACCCAATATAAAAGAGAAAATCTCCTTGTTCAGGTTATCTTGCCTGCGCTGCAGGCAAAACGTCAAAATATTTTTTTAATCGAGATTCTCTGCAGCAGCCCATTCCCAAATGCCAGTATCCATCACTGATGACTGGATCAATAGTTGTGTTTTGGCCCCAGTCTCTGACGAGAGATGGCATGCCATCCCTGACAGACAAATATCACAGTTAAGCAAAGTATCCAGCCAGACCTAGTAACATTTTTATTGATTTTTGTTGTGCAAATAATGTCTTTTTGGGCTGAATAAATGGCTTTGAGCCAAACAGTCATTGTTTATGATTCCAAAATGCAATAAAAGGACAGGAAATATATTATTGCCAATGTCTCAAGGCACACAACATAATCATCCTTTGGTGGTGAAAAACTATCCGGCTGAACCCTTGAGTGCATATTTATCCATGCTTAAAGGTACCAGTAGGACTTGCAAATGTAACACCAACTGTCCTGTTAAGAAACAGATGGTCTTGCCCTTTCACCCCTCCGCTCCCCCCAAATCATGACCAAGAGGGGAAAAGCAGGGGGGAAATAAGCACTATATTTCTTCAATCAATAGAAGGAACACAGTTTCTTATATTCCTTTCAAATGAAATATCAGACATCCTGGAGCTGCATTAATATGCTTTCAGATAGGATCTCTTCACCATGCCCAGACTTCTTTATTTTTTCCAATAGAACAAAGTACTAAAGCATTACCTACCAGAAACTTTTATTTAAAGCAACTGGAAACAAACTCTGTGTAAATGTTTTAATGCAACATTCTAAGGCAGGGGTGTCAAACTCCTTTGTTATGAGGGGCAGATTTGACATGAGTGGGGCTTTGTGGGGCTGGGCCACGTGTGTCATAAAATGTAATGCCAGGTTCTGGAGGTAATACACAATTCAATATATTATTTTTTTTAATACTTAAAACACAAACGTGTTTAAAACTCTTGTTTCTTTAACAGTCTTTGATAACTGACACCTCCCAAACTCCCCCCCCCCTTAAAGCATGTGCACCTAAAATGGAAATGTGGGGGGAAAGTGAGATTTGGCAATGCAATTTTAAAAATAAAAAAATCAAGAAAAAGCACAAGGATCACAGCCAAAATTAAAAATATAAAATGCTCTGAGCCTAGGAAAACATGAAATGTCTGGGTCCGGCCTGTAGTAAGGATTTCGCAATTTGGGGGGCCTTGAAACAGTCGGGGGCACCACTAGAGGACCACAGCTCAAGATGCAGCACTGCATCACCAACGACCCAGTCAGCCTGCCCTCAGCCACCCAAACTGTCTCCAAACCCTCCTCCTCCAATCCCCTTCAGCCTTCACACAGACAGAACCCTGCCCTGCAAAGGCTCCTCTGGTTCTCTTTGAAAGCCCCACAAGCTCCCCTGTGGATCCTCCTGCCAGCCAGGCACCCACACACACACTCCACAGCAGCAGCGGACGCACAAGCAGAGTGGCAGCAGGAACAAATGTGAGCCACTGCAGCTCATGCTTGAGCCCAAGTTGTGGGGCCAGGAGGGGGGAGGAAGAGTCCACTGCCACTGCAGGACGAGCTGTGCAGCAATGGGAAGCTGCCACCATGGCACAGCCCAGCTCCACGAGCCTGGCCAGTGAGCCCTGAATGGTGGTGGCAGGCTCCAGGAAGTTGCCACCACAGCACGGCCTGGCCAGCAAGTCCTCAGTGGCAGCAGCTGGCTCCAGAAAGCTACTGCCATGGTGCAGCCTGGCCCTGTGAGCCTGGCCAGCGAGCCCTGAACAACAGCAGCAGCACCAGGCTCCTGGAAGAAGGTTGCAGCCAGGCAGCAGGTTGGAGCCCTGAGTTGGGGGCCTCTGGTGAAAGACAGGGTGGGGCCCCCAGAGGCCCCCCTATGGCTACAGGCCTGAGCTGGGCATTGCAAGCTTCTTCCTCTCTCCCCCTTTGGCTGTGGCTTCCCAGGTTAGAGTACTCACTCAGGCACCTGTTCTCCAGTCCCTTCAGCAGGAAGAAGCTGGCTCAAACCATCAACTATTTATTTGCATGGAGACAACTTCAGCAAGCAACAGCTTCAGCAGCACAGAAAACTGGAAAAAGAAACTACTTGAATTCCTCTCCACTGAAATACATTGCAGCACACACAAAGTTGCAAGGAAAATACAGAATGGATTTTCCATTAAGGCCTCTGGGCCCAGATAGACTACTCTGGGACCGGAATGACAAGGTGCAGAGTGGGAAAACAGCCCCTGGGATTGGAATGAGGGCCCCCAGAGTGGGGAAGCATTCTGGGATTGGAATGAGGGCCCCCAGAGTGGAATTCTATTCCGAGGATGTTGTTGCTACTCCTGGGGCTATCATTCCACTCTGCACCTTGTAATTCCAGTCCCAGAACACAGATTCTGTTGCTAGAGACTATCATTCTACTCTGGGGGCTGTCATTCCAGTCCCAGAGCCCTGTTTCTATTGCTAGAAACAGTCTTAGATTAGTCTATCTGGGTGCAGAGACCTTAATGGAAAATCCATTCCACATTTTCTTTGCAACTTTGGAAGCTCTGAAGAAATTCTTGCCAAAGCAGGAAAAGATGCAGACAAAGACAATGCCAAGGGAGCTGAGAACTTTGGCAGCTTCCAGTTTCAAAGAGTGAGGAAAGGCAGGAGAAGGGGAGGAGGGGGGAGAAAAGAGTCATGGGCCAGATAAAAGCCATGGGTGGGCTGGTTGCAGCCCACGTGCCATAAGTTTGACACCTCTCATCTAAGGGAGCAATCCCTACTTTACACAACTGAGTCCACATACCCAGAGGGAATACTTCTGTTTTGTCTGTGGAGCACTGTGCTACTGTACTCAGGGCCAAATCTACATTTTTGGGGGGCGGGGGCAGAACCAAAAATGGCCCCACGCTCAAAAAATGGGAGGCAGGCAATCTGCCCCCCCACCCCACCCCCATTTAAACAAACCGGCAGGGTGTTTAAATGGAGAGGGAAGCTGTGAGCCTGCCTTTTCTGTCTCCCCGCCTTGTGGGGAGACGGCAAAGGCAGGTAATCTGCCTCCCCCCCATTTAAACACCCAACCAGCCAGCAAAGAGGCGGCAAAAGTGGCCAATCTTTCTCCCCCTTTCTGCCCACCCCGAGGGGCAATTTGGCACCCCCGGTGGCACCCAGGGCTACTGCCCTCTCTCCCCCCGCCCCCAAGATCCAGCCCTGACTACACAGCCATTTTGAGCACATCCCCAAATGAAGACTCCAGGCAATGCTGTGGTTTAAGATAAGGCTGTATGGAATTTAAGCTGAACTGGAAAGAATAAAACATAGCAGTAGACAAGTGCACCTTTAAGACCAACTAAGTTTTATTCCGAATGGAAGCTTTCGTGTGCTCTTAAGCAGCCTTCGTCAGACAAAATGGGAATGGCAAGCAGCAATTCTTAATGTAAGTGAGTTGGTATGTAGAATCATGGGGATTGCTGCTTGCCATTCCCATTTTGTCTGATGAAGTCTGCTTAAGAGCACATGAAAGCTTCCATTCTGAATAAAACTTAGTTGGTCTTAAAGATGCACTTGTCTACTGCTTTAAGTTGGTCTTAAAGATGCACTTTGTTCTAGTGCTTCAGACCAACACGGCTGCCTGCTGGGATCTCTCTGGAAAGAATAAAGTGTATCTTCAGATTTAATTAAAATAGAGGAGAAGGGAGCGACACACAAGTCACTTTTGGTCCCCATTGGGGAGAAACAAGGGATATAAAGAGGAAAAGAAATCAAATAAATACACATAACAGTGCAAGCATTCGAGGTGGCTTCTCAACAGGTTTGCCAGACTTTGGTCAGCCCCAACATAGTTGGATTGGTACACAGGAAGACTTGAAGCTGCCTCGGGATCCAGCTGGCAACCGGTAGAAGTGTTTTGGGGGTTGGGACACCTACTTCTCATCCCAAGCACACACTTGTTATTTTATTTATTTACAAAATTTGTGTCTAGGGCTGCCAGTCCCCAGGTGGAGCGAGCGATCCCTCAAATTTTGGGGGTTCTAGCCCATCACCCGCCAGCTGGCCGCTGGGGGCCCTGCACCCAAGCACTACCACAGGCCACCCCTCTCCCTTCCCTCCTGCGAGATTTAAGGGGCCCTCCAGCTGATCTGCAGAATTCCATAGCCCATAGCTAGAGGACTTTTTAAATCTTTCAGGAGAGAGGGAGATAAAACAGAAAATCAACTGTGTGAGTAATCCAAATTACAATAAAATTATGACAATACAAAAGACCTGGAGTGTTTAATGATTTACAAATACATTTTTAGGAATAAAGTATCAACCTAGATTGTCCAAAGAAAGACATGTGCACAGAACAGAACAATCTAAAAGTCTGGCAAAGTCTTTATGAATTCCAATCCACAGCAATAAAGTGCTTCTTGCCCATTTTTACAGACTTGGCAGAAATCCAACAAGTACTATGAATCGATCCACAAAAAATCTTTCTTCTAATGGGCTGGCTAGCTCAAAGAAGCCTCGTTTTGCAAACAAGCTTTATCAAAGAACCAAATTCACAAGTTCTGCAGCATAAGTAGAAATATTTCAAGGGGACATAAAAGCCAGTAAAATGGTGCTTCATCCGTTCTGAGGGAATTCTGAATGGTCCGTGAATGGTCCGTGAATTCTGAATAGTCCCAAGGTCACCCTGCAGGCTTCATGTGAAGGAGAACTGGGGAATCCAACCTAATTCTCCGGATTAGAGTCTGCTACTCTTGACCACTACGCCATACTGAAACTGCCTTTTCCTCCAGGAAAATTGATCTCTCTTGTGAATCTGGAAGAACTCCGGGCCCTGTCTGGAAGTAATATCTATCTAGAATGTAATATGTGAAATAGCTCACAGGGTTTCAACTCCACCCCCTTTAACTAATGGTCAGGGCTCTGTACTTTGGAAAGAGATCTCACTAGTGAGAGAAGATGCATACATACAAGGTGCTTTCACATGGCAACTATTTGCAAGTGGATTTTGCTATTCTTATACTGTAAAAATCCAGTTGCAAAGTGTGTTATTTAGTATGTGTGAATGCACCCACACAGTGCTGTATGAGATAGAATAGATCATTCAACATGGATACTATCCCACTTTAAGTAGAGGGAGTTTCCTCCTGAGTCCAGCCCAAGGATCCCTCCTCCAGCTTTTCTCTTCTTCCAATGAGAGGGCCACTTAAATTGGAGGAAGACTCTTTACCTTGGGGGAAAGATTCAAACTGTGCTTGTTGGTGTGAATGGAACACACACATCATAAACATAGTTAGTCTGTCATAGCAAAACAAAAACAATCCAGTGGCACCTTCAATAAATAACAATATTTATTTCAAAATGAGCTTTCATGAGTCATAGTCCACTTCTTCATATGGGCCACAGATACTTCCTGCCTGTGCACGCTCCAGTGCAGACTTGACTCCCATCTTTCTTCTTCCTCAAAAACACCCAACATAGTCATTCCATGATGCGTGCAATGATGGACATTAGTGCATATCCGGATGGTCAGTCATCTAAGCTGGCCCATCATTCCGAAGCTGGATTTAGAAGAGCTCCTGGTCACTTGTCATTTGTAATTTGTGTCTGGACAGTATGGTCTTTCTTTCTTATAATTCGACATATTTTAAATGATGACTTTGTGTTTTAATACTTTCTATTTAAAAGTTCAATTTCTTTTTATTTTATTATTTTTCAAATTTTATTTTGCTGGACATTTCCATTTAGCTTTGTGTTGTTGCTGTCGCCTCTTTTTTTTTTTGGCTAGTGCAATAAAGATTGATTGATTGATAAGAAAACCTTTAAAAAAAAAAGCTCAACATTCCCTTTTCTCTAAAGTTGGAATGAAACAGAAAAAATATATACAAACTCTGCTGTTCCCATTCCTCTTTCTTATTTCTGCTTCCCTCCTCCTTTTCTCCCTCTTAGGGGCCTAGGTACAGGTGTCAAAAGGACAACAGAAAACCTGCCACTTTAGATGATGGTTTCTATAAAAGTTAACCCACCAGGGTGTTTGGCTTGTGACATGAAGATTATAAAGAGATGATTGCTACTGAAAGAAATCACTTTTTTCTAACTAAAGGATAGTTGAATAGACCTTTTTTCCTTCCCTTTATAAACCTTCTACGACAGCAAGGTATTTTCCCTTGAGTGCAAGCCATGCTCCTGTTATCTTTTGGGACAGATCCTGTGCCCCACCTTCCTGGACTTCAAGCAGATGATAGAAAAACAAAGATGCTTGTGCAGGTACAGCCGGCTGAAGACAGACTGATTGGCCAGTTATCTTTTCAAACCAGTGACATCCAGAGACAGCAGAGGAAGGTGTTGCTGCGGTTCAAAGACAAAAGCTTTGTCTTGAGGCTAGAAAGAGGCTCTAGTCTGGAGAGCGTCTTCCACTTTCCAACACCCTCTGCATGTGAGTTTCAGTCCGAATGTGCTTCTCATTCAGGGAGGCCTAGAAGGAATTCTCAGCTACTACAGGAATAAACTAACTTGGCAAAACCACTAGTCACCACTCTTGAATGATCTCTGTACTTTTCTTGAATACATGCGACACAATGACATTTCACCCTGTACTTCTGCATGGCAGGGCCCTTTGACCCGACTTGTGAAAGGGATCTTGGTGCGGCTGCTCTAAGGTCACCCTGTACTTGGTGCTTCCATGAGATGTGGGTCATCAAAACCTGGAATGGCTGTCTGGTGACTATGAAAGGTATTCTTGTGGGCTCAGCAGGAGCAGTGGGCTCTCAGAATGGAGGCAAGAAAAACTGCAGAGCTCCTGTGAGAAGCTCCTGTAAGTGGAGCCTACCAACTTCCAGCCATGGCGAACAGGCTGATGGGGACTCTGGAAGAAGCAGGTACCCAGGTGTGAGAGACCTTGCGAGGGGGTCCCTAGAAAGACAGCAAATTAAAAGTGTGCCCCACTTTAAAAGGTAGGAGGTCCATGGCACTAGTTGCATCTGATGGTGGCCCATAAATGCTTATTCTGGAATAAAGCCATGTTCATCTTTAAAGGGGATGTAAGATTGCTTTTCATTTTTGTTTCACTGCAGTAACACAGTAACCCTCTGGAACAGTTCACATTCTTTGTTTCCCTAAATACTCCCCTATTAAATTCCATTAATATTATTCTCCTTCTTTGTTTCCTTAAATTAAGCATTTGTGGCAGCAAACATTGTTTTCAAATAGCATTCTAAATCTATATTAATAATTCTCTCATTGCCATGACCAAACAGAAGGAAGGCCATTCACTGATATTTTGGGAACAATTGGTCCATCACATGTCAGTTAGTGTCTCTGGCATTCCATTGGCTGACTTCCCTGCCCCACCTACTCAGGCCCAGGAATGTTGAACAAACTGCCAGAAGCAGGCTTACCTCAGAGACATCCCCATCTCTCAGCTCTTCCCTGTCAACCAGCTGCAGAAAGGGCTGCAGAGCTCCTGCAGCCTCACACTAGGCCCTATCAACAGCCCACACAGATGGCCTCCCAGCACACACAGCCTCAGGAGGCCGCTGCAATAGCCAGAGAGCCTGGCACTGCCTCAAAGGGCATGGCTGTCCCACCTTTACTGTCTTTCACTCCCTCCTCCCCTCAGCCTCACCCCAAGATGGTTGCCCGAGAAGGAGAAAGGGAAGCCTCACAGGGTTGTTCACATCAAAGGGGGGAGAGAAATGAGGAGAATGATGTCAGCTGCTTTGGCTGCCCCCCCCCACACACACACATACACTGTGAAGAGAGACTGTCCTTTTCCTTAGAGGCCACAGGGTTGCCAACTCCAGGTTAGGAACTTCCAAATGGCAGAGATCAGCTTCCCTTGGGGGTGGGGGGATTAATGCCTTCACTCAGGAGGGTGGGAAGACAGCAAGGCTGGAGGAGGGCATTCTCTCAGAGGCCTTTAGGGTACCTTTCCAAGTTGGTGGGAAATTCCTAAAGGATCACTACAAGCCTCTGAGGGAAAGGCCTTTCCTCCTGGGGAACAACTGTTGCCAATCTCCGGGTGAGAGCTGGAGGTCTCTCAGAATTACAACTGCTATCCAGATAGATGGCACAGATCAGCTCGCCTTGAGGTGCAGGGGGAGGGAATGCCTTCACTTGGGTGGGAAGACAGCCAGGCGGGGGGGGGGGGGGGGGACGACACTTGTCCAGAGACCTTTAGTGGTACTTCTCCAGGCTGGTGGGAAATTCCTAAGGGATCGTTACAGGCCTCTGAGGGAAAGGCCTTTCCTCCTGGGGAACTACTGTTGCAAATCTCCAGGTGAGGGCTGGAGATCTCTCAGAATTAAAACTGCTCTCCAGATACATGGTAGAGATCAGCTCCCCTTGAGATGGGGAGGAGAATTAATGCTTTCACTTAGGTGGGTGGGAAGACAGCCAGATGGAGGGGGGGGCGGTGCTCTCCCAGAGACCTTTAGTGGTACCTTTCCAGGTTGGTGGAAAATTCCTAAAGGATCACTACAGGCCTCTGAGGAAAAGGTCTTTCCTCCTGGGGACCTACTGTTGCCAATCTCCAGGTGAGGACTGGAGATCACTCAGAATTTCAACTGGGGGGGGGAAGAAAGCTACTTTAACTTTAAATGCATTCTCTAAGCTGCTGGCTGGCTTGCTTTGGAGAAGGGATTTAAAGAGAGAAATCATAGAATCATAGAGTTGGAAGGGACCTCTAGGGTCTTCTAGTCCAACCCCCTGCACAACGTAGGAAACTCACAAATACCTTCCCCTAAATACACAGGATCTTCATTGCTGTCAGATGGCCATCTAGCCTTTGTTTAAAAACCTCCAAGGAAGGAGAACCCGCCAAGGAAGGAGAGTCAGTTTGGTGTAGTTGTTAAGTGTGCGGACTCTTATCTGGGAGAACCAGGTTTGATTCCCCACTCCTCCACTTGCACCTGCTGGAAGGTAAAGGAGATTGTGAGCTGCTCTGAGACTCTTTGGAGTAGAGGGCGGGATATAAATCCAATATCTTCATCTTCTTCACCTCCAGAGGAAGCCTGTTCCACTGAGGAATCACTCTAATGGTCAGGAAGCTCTTCCTAATGTTGAGCCGGAAACTCTTTTGATTTAATTTGAGGTCCACTTTTAAAAATCTTATTTTTCTGGTTTTACTGTTCTATAAACTGTTGTGGAACTTTTATTTAACTGAAGAGCAATCTATCAATAAATACACAGATCTTACAGGAAATGGGCAGAAATTGAATCCTTCCCACATCTACAGGAAATGGTTCCAAAGGTCACAGACCACTGTGGAAAAGCCCTCCTTAATACTTGCAGATCCAACATCTCACAAGCAGGGCCAATGATAGGCCATTTCCTTTGCACGTAGTAGGTCCCAGGTTCAATATCTAGCATCTCCAGTTAAAAGGATCAGGGAGAATGTGACAAGAAAGACCCAGAAACCCCAGAGAGTTGCTGCCAGTCGAGTAGACAAGGCAGATCTTGACCAAGGTTGATTGGTACAACTCAGTGTAAAGCAGCTTCATGTTTTCACTTGAAACCCCAAAGGCTGCAGAGAGTGGAAATAGGTCCCCCTGCTAGGATAATCATTCTGGATTTGTGATGGGCCAGCTTGTGGTTTCTTCTCTTCCATATTGCCCCTTTTATCAGTCAGAACTTGGGACAAAATGCCATCACTTTGCAAGCTGCCCTGTCTGTGGAAGCGACGCCTGATAAAAGTAAGGATACTCTGTCTATGATGACATCACAATATGTGTCTACCATCACCAAGTGTTACAGCTGAGAGGGGAGAAGATGATCTGGGCACCAGTCTGATGTTGGCCTTGACATCTCATTCTGTATTTGCTTCCAAGTTTTTCATTTGGGATCTGGGTTTTAAGATAAGTGAAACAGAATGTCATTGAAAGATTGGGGAATATAACAAATTGTAAAGTCAAGTTCTCATCTCATTTGGCTGTAGTGTGTGGAAGACTTCAGAAGGTATCATTTTGCAGGACCAGGGAAAGTCTGTGGCACTGCGGGCAGGGGACATCCAGCCAAACTATTTGCAACAATATTGTCATAGTAACCTATTCCTTGAGGAATGTGGTTATAGGAAATGGGTAGCAAGCAAAGCAGGAGCGAGGATTTTTTTTCCCAGGGTTATCTAGCTTTGAAAGGATCATGTTCAAACCCTGAAGAGATAAAAGCGATATTCTACAGAATGTAAGCCAGACCGTTAAGCATTTCCATATGACAAACTTCTCTCCTGAGATCTGACCTGCCTGTAGATTCCCCAGTTTACAGATCTGAGGGAATCAGACCCACCCGCTTCTGCCCTAAAGAGAGAAAGCCGACTCTGCCTTGCTTTTGAAAGCTCATTTAAAATTCTCTCTAGAAAAATGCCCCCAATAAAAAAGGAATATATATCCATAAAAATTCAAAAGGTGAAAGGGGTAAAAAAAAATCAACAAAAGTTTTAGGAAGTGACTCTTTAGACATGGCTGTAAAGGGAATATCGTATGTTGCCATTTCTGAGAGAAGTCACTGCCCCAAACAGAAGATGGTTCTTTTTCTCTGTTGCTCAGTTCCTCTGCAAACATCAAATGTTTGTGTGTGTGTGGTTTATGGCATACAAGCAGTTCTCAGGTCTGTGTGCTTGGGATACCTAATGTGAAGCAAATGGAAAAGTGATGGATTAATTGGAAGCTTCACTGTCTGATCTCCTGCTAGTCATTTACACTACAGATATATGAAAGTGCTGAAAGAGCCATAGAAGAAAAATAAATCTGGCATGAGTAATCTGACATTAAATAACCTCTGCTTGTTATTTGTTGGTTTCCTAAATTTGTGTAAAAGACAAGGAAGAGTCTTTTAAAATAAAACAAAGAATTGTTTTTCATTAGGGCTTTCTCACAAAAGCCCCACCTCCCATTACAGCACGAAGAGGCAACTAGTCCTTAAGGCTGTCAAAGAAACTAACAGGAAGAACAATGAGCATGGGGGAACAAGACTGGAAGGAGAAATAAAAAATTCTTCTCAAATTTGCCTCTGTGAGTTTTTTTTATCAAAGTATCCATAAACTAACTTTTGAATATGCAAGTGGACATGCACACGGAAGCTCATACCTTGAATAAAACCTTGTTGATCTTTAAAAGGTGCCATTGGATTCTTAACTTTGTTCTAACTTCTGAATATGCACTGAATATTTGACATCCAATAATATTTCATTTCTGTATTTGACATTCAGCTACAATTCATAGCTGGCATGCTTAACATTTGGCTTTCTAAACAGATGAGACACAGGAATGCACACTATTTACGATCTGGCATGCAGTGGTGTAGATGTCTGATGGCATGTTACAGCACTTAGCATTTAACC
Organism: Heteronotia binoei; assembly: GCF_032191835.1. Taxonomy (NCBI): domain Eukaryota; kingdom Metazoa; phylum Chordata; class Lepidosauria; order Squamata; family Gekkonidae; genus Heteronotia; species Heteronotia binoei. The sequence continues at coordinate 5,045,503 of NC_083236.1, read as the reverse complement.
ATTTTTATTTTATTATCAATTTATGTAGAACAATTTTATGCTACCTCTCCAGAAATTGCTTGAGGCGGCTCACAACTAAAGCAATAAAACAATACCAACAAGTCAATGAAAAGCAGCCAAGCCAATAAAAACAATAAAAAACTATCCAAGCTCATAATAAACAGGTCAATAAAACATGCCAGGAAGGAAGTGCATAAAACAAACAAAACTGTCTAAAACAATATTGATAAAACAGTCCTCAGGCTTGGAGCAGACCATAAAACAGCTTAAAAAGATGGAACCCATTGGTTAGGTGCTTGGGGATCAGAAGCCTGCACTATTTCCACTTGGGAAAGGGCCACAGCTCAGTAGTCGAACATCTGCAGAAGTCCTGGGTCCAATCCCCATCATCTCTGGTTAAATGGATCAGAGAGCAGGCAACATCATGGGGCCTGAGACCTTGGAGAGCTGCTTCCGGCTTAAGCAGACAATACTCACCTTGATGGACCAAGGATCTAATTCAGTGTGAGGCAGCTCCATGAGTTCATGTGTTCATTCCACATGAGGATAGGGATGCCAATCCCCAGGTGGGCAGAGGAATAGAAAGCAGCGCTCCTGTGAACCCCAGCCTCAAAAAATACAAAATGAATACAAATATATAGTATATTCAAATATCATTAATGTAGTAGTTCACTTTTATAAAATCCAAGGAACATAAACAGCAGAACGCCAGTCTCATTATTTTTCAGCAATTAATGCCCGACTTCTTCAGGAAAGTTCTGATGAAATTGATCAATCCATATTCATGAAAGATGCAGCAAGCAATCCAAAGGCTACAGGTCTGTACTAGTGCCCCTGTTTCACACAGAGCTTTTTCAAGCTTCCAATAAGGTTTCTATACACTGGGTAAGAACGCCAAATATTCTCCTTACCTTCTTACCCAGTGTATGGAAACCTTTATTGGAAGCTTGAAGTTGGAAGCACCAAGTTTCAAAAAGATTGGACCAAGTTCTATGAGCCCCAAAAGAAGGTGCCCCTATCCTTCATTATTTCCTGTGGAAGGAAGGCATTTAAAAAGGTGTGCGGTCCCTTTAAATGTGATGGCCAGAACTCCCTTTGGAGTTCAACGATGCTTGTCACAACCTTGCTCCTGGCTCCACCCCCAAAGTCTCCTGGCTCCACCCCCAAAGTCCCCAGATATTTCTTGAATGAGGCTCCAGTTCCACTTCCAATGTGTTGCTATCTTGTCCAGTTCAATACATTTACAGTGCATTCTAAAGCAAAGTTACACCCTAGTAAGCCCACTACTTTCAGAGGTTTTAACAGGGTGTAACTGTTGCACTGTTATTCTCACACAGGTGATTAAATTCTAGATTATATGTAGGCATCCAACCATGCCTATGGAATCCGCTTATACTAATGAATGCAACATGACAATGCATGTATGTCTGCTGGCATCGAAAGCAAGGGTGGCGCACTGGATGTATGGGGAGGCATGTCAGCTCCACCACCTCCTGTTCCTCAGCACTTGCAGGGCCAGCATGTCACGTGAACAAGCCTACAGTGCATTCTGTTGTATTCTCTAGCTGCTTGTGTCTGGTTCACACATACCTGCTCATGTATATGTGATGTGAACTGATGCCTTTGAGAAACACACTGCATGTAAGTGGCATTGCAGCTTCCTTGATGGTGCTTGATCTGTGAAGTCAGGGCTTTCTTTGTAGAACTCAGCAGCAACTCATTTGTGTATTAGGCCACAGCCCCTGACATCACCATTGTTTCACACAGAGCTTTTTTGTAGGAAAAGACCAGCAAGAACTTATTTGCATATTAGGCCACACCCCCTGACACCAAGCCAGCTGGAACTGTGTTCCTGTGCATTCCTGCTCAGAAAAAGCCCTGGTGATGCCTCTCATTTGTACATGAGCCAAAGTCATACATGGAAGTCACCATGAGAGTCTACACTTTTCGTGTAACAGGAACTCTTTTGCATATTAGGCCACAACCCCTCTTATGTAGCCAATCCTCCAAGAGCCAATCCTACAGAGCTCTTAGTACAGGCCCTACTGTAAGCTCCAGGAGGATTGGCTACATCAGGGGTGTGTGGGCTAATATGCAAAGGAGTTCCTGCTACAAAAAAAGCCCTAGTTTACACTAATCCAGTGATAAAAATGCATGTTTGAAGAACTCTGGATTCTTTAGTTTTCTAATTGTGCAGGCAGCGATGTGTTGTCACTTGCTCTTGGTAAGCCTTGTAGGTCCAGCTGGTATTTGGTCCACAAATCTCATGTCATTTCTTTTAATCCAACCAGTCTGAATTCCTCTATCTATATCTTGGAAGGCTGGTCTAAATTAGCAGTGTGGTTGAAGTGATGTAAAGGTAATATTTAAATCCTCTAATAGGGAAATTGACTTCTATCTTCTATCTCTAAGTATTTAATATTGCAGTAGGTAACTGAAGAGGTGGGGGGAAGAAACACAGGCACACAGGGCTCACTTTGTATTTTATCACCAGCCACTCAGTCAAAGTAGAATTCATAACAGATAGAGACAAATCATCTGATGGCAGAGGTTAAAAGAAACCTGTTACTATGACTACAGATAGGGTCAGATAACAGAATGAACAGCCGCTTTTGATCTTCAAAAAACCTTCTTTCCTTTGCTCTCTCCTCTGTTATCTGGACCACTCCATCAAACACCTAGCAGATAACAGAGTTGAAAAACCCAATCGACCTTCAAGGAAGACCAGACAAGTTGGAAAGTCTGTGTAAAGGTTACTCTTACAGTGGAAGGGCCTGTGATGACATTTGTGTATGTGTGTATGTGCAGGTGTATTTATGAGTTTAACTAAAGCAACAGGCTGTGGTTCAAAAGGGGCGAGTGGCGTGTTTTACATGGGTGCAGAAATGGAGCGGTGACAACCTAGCACATTAAAAGGAAATAAAACTCAAACTACAGCTCTGTCTGTAAGGAGGGAACATATCTGCAGTCACCCTGATGGGTTTATTATATACAACAGTCAGAATAACAAAAAGAGCAATAACAACATTAAATCTTTCATTATCTTTAGGATACCAGTGTTTCTACAAGATTTAATTCAGGTTTGCATTTTCGGACACTTTTTTATTGTAACACAGATGCTGGAAGATAACAACAGCAAAATGGAAAGAAGAAAAGGAAACAAAATACATTTTTTGCATCAAAAGAAAATAGTTTGTGACCTATGACCCTATGTAATAGATTAAAGTTTGTCTGAAAAGGTGCTATTGAATTCAAACTTTAAACCAGCATGCATGCCACCCTAAAGGGGAAACAGGTGCAATTCTGGGAGAGCTCCAGGTCCCAAGCAGAGGCTGGCAACCCTGTTTACTGAAGCAATGTCAAAGGCAGTTAATGGCGCCTTTCTTTCCATCTTTCCCTCTGTTTTCTCTGCACTGCTGACATTCACTGTGCCATGCTAAGCAGAGTTACACTTTTCTAAACCCATTTACTTCAATGGACTTAAAAGGCTGTAGGTCTGCTTTGGATGGCACTCTTAAATGGCAAGCACCTTCCAAGAAGAACTATTTCAATATCCTAAGCATGACAAAGAAGCAAAATCTGTGGTCACTACAGCAGCCTACAGGCAGAATATCTGAGTGCTTTCTCTCGTCAAAAGCATCTTGGCATATACCAAACCTGCATGTGCCCACCTGTGGTCACATTCTGCTGCAGACGTGTTGTGTATATTTTTATTTACATTATTTCTAATCCTCCTTTCTTACAGGGACTTCAGGTTGATTACACAGAATGAGTCAGGACAATCAACAAGATGGGAAGTTTAATAATCCACGCATTAGGATTTTAGAGGTTTAAAATCACCAAAAAGAACTGAAGCAGAGCATAAGTATTCACATGGCACATTAAGCATACATAAAGAGACCCAACTTACAGTAAGCTTCACGCAGTAGTGTAGACCACAGTCCCAACTATCTATCCAGCAAGCGTGTAAAACTATTTTGTACAGTACAGCCCTATTACCCATGCACAGGGCTGTAGCCAGAAAATTTGGAGTGGTGAGTTGTTGGGAAATCTGGGAAGGTGGGAGAATGGGGGAGAGACAGAGGTGTGGGGGAAGGGGGGGAGAGAGATCCCATCTTCAGATGGTCAGCTGTTCTGTGAGAATGTGAGAATGCAGGCCACTCCACAAATGTTGGTTAGTTAGGGTTAGTCAAACCAGGCAGGATCTGGTTGGTTTGTCAGCCACAGTTAGTCTTAAATATGGTTTTGTTTGATGTACAAATGCTGACCTCTTGACTAAATCCTGGCTTAATCCTAGCTTGTTGCTTAGAAACATGATTTCAGGCTAAGAAACAAGGCAATAAAATCAGCATTTGTTGAGGCAAACCAACATATGAGGGACTGATTGTCTGCAGATTCTTTGTTTCACAAACTAACCATAATTAAAGTAAACTCTGGTTTTGTGTGATGCTTGAACTGAAGCTAATTGGGATTAATAACTTCAGATTCCAATTTGAATGACAACCAAGTGCTAAATATTACAGTATGACAAATATCGAGTTTCAACTATATCCTGTGGGAAGGACAGGAAAGAAATCACATTAATAAATATAATAAATAAAAAAGAGCATCATTTTGAAATCAAAGATCATGAAGTGTCAAACATTGATATTTGATAACTATTCCTCAAATATTAAAGCATTCTATGGATAACTGGAGAACACCCAGCATGGGAAGTGATAAAACAGGATTGTTAGGAGTAAATTTCTTTTTGCTCTATATGAGGCCAGCAATGCATTCCTTATACTGACATTCTGTCATTTTTGTTCTGAACAGTCAGAAGTGACTTGGTGGCCCCTAACACACTCAATACCAGTTTGGCTCTTGGGGCATCTCTGGGGTACACTAAAAATCACATCACTTTATACTTTTTTAAAAAATCCATCAGATGAGATTACCTTTAAGAACTGCCACTTCAGCTTGAAAGTCAAATATCAGAATCGGATTGTATTGCCAGTGAGTACCAATTGCTAAATGTGCCTCTTTATCAAGATGAAAATGTTTCAGTGGGAACTGCACCAGGTGTCAATACCTGGAAAGGAAATAAATGTTAAAACAAGCTAAATAATTGTCTAACAGTACTTGTACTAATGACCTTAAACTTCTACTATGCTAATTTTTCCTTGGCACTTTTTAATTACAGATCAATAATACTTTGCTGTTGACATTTAAAAATGCTGAACCGCACAGAGAAACGCCGATGGGACAGAAATATACAATGTGGGACGGAATTTGCTAAGTCAATAAATGTTGCCATTTAACAAACAATTGCATGTACAGCAGTGACCAAGAACAGCAAGCATGAACGACTGCATTCCTGCTCCTTAATTATTCCTTAATAACTTTAAGCCTCACATCGTTTACAAAATTCTGTTAGTACAGAAAAAGATCACCTGCCCTGGCATCTCTTTCCAGTAATTTAGGGTAGCTGTTGCTGAGCTGTAGCTAAAGGATGTTGTTGGGACTCTGAATGATCAAACATGTAAATATCTAGAGAGATGGTCAGATCCAGGCCTCAGATTCATCAGGAGCTCACAGGAGCACAGCTTTTGAACCTTCCTGAGGGTTCCTCCTCTTCCTCCTTATCCACCTACCTTGTCCATTGAATAGTAGGTGCAGCTGCATAACAATCCCTTAGGAGAGCAGGTAGCTAGCCAGTCATGAGGGGCTTTGCTATGCCCCCAGCAGCTTTCATTAACCCCTGGAGAAGCCCGCACCACCCTTTCTCCACTTCTTATGGGATTTGGGGTGATGGGTGGTTTGCTGGCCTTTTGACTGGGGGGGGGGTGACCCAGGAGAACCCCAGGCGAATGAGGCCTGCTTGGGCTGGCTGGATCTCTAGCCAGCCCAAGCAGGCCTCACTCACCCAGGGCTCTCCTTTCTTGCATCAGGTTGCTTTTGGCTGGGGGGGGGCAGCATTTGCTAATGAGTTATGCTAATGAGCTCTGGCACTTATTTTTCTACAAAATGTTCTCTTGGATCTATACTAAATTAACAATGTCCAACAATTCCTCTTTCCCAATGCAGACTCCCCTCCCCTTCAGGGCCCCCTTCCTCCAGGAGGAGCATTTTGGGGAGATCTATGGACTGCAGGAGAGGGGAGGCAGGCAAGCTTCATCCCAATGTTGGAAAATTACATCTGTGAGTCTCACCTAGAGAATGCAAAGCAGTATGTCTCTTAGGGAACCAATTCAGCCAAAGCTCAGCACTTAGAGTTTGTTCTAGCCAGTTATATCTTCTTTTTTTGCAGAATCTGGTTGCAGGAAAAACCATTGAGAGCAAGCTCCAAAGTGTGGGTTGGGTTATTTCCTGAACTCTGCCAACAGTCTGCATGGGTTTGTTTCACGAAAACGTAGTTAAAGACTATGATTAACAAACCAACTTCAGATCATGGCTTCAGATTCCTGCTTGACTGATCCTAAGAGCCAGTTTGGTGTAGTGGTTAAGTGCACGGACTCTTATCCGGAAGAACCGGATTTGATTCTCCAGTCCTCCACTTGCAGCAGCTGGAATGGCCTTGGGTCAGCCATAGCTTTTGTAAGAGTTGTCGTTGAAAGGTCAGCTGCTGTAAGAGTTCTCTCAGTCCCACCTATCTCACAGGGTATCTGTTGTGTGTGTGTGTGGGAGGGGAAGGTAAAAGAGATTGTGACTGCTCTGAGACTCTGAGATTCAGAGTGTAGGGCGGGATATAAATCCAATTTCTTCTTCTTCTTCTTCCTCCTCCTCTTTTTCTTCTTCACCTCACACCAGCTACTTTCAAATTAAACCATGATTTCATGCCATGGCTCAATTGAGCCTTTGTCTCTTAAGCTAAAGAATTCAGACATTGGGATGGGCACGACCTGGCTCACAAAGTAAAGTTCATCACTTGGCACAAACATTCCACAAACTTTGGTGCTTCCATGGCTGTTCATGGTAGTTCATGAATGGATACATTTCCAGACAGACTGTCTCTGCTCAATTAAAATGCTACCAAAACTCCAAGGCAGCAGAGGGTCCAAATTCTCCAGCCTTGGAAAGTCCAATAGGAGCCCTCTGAAGCTTAACAGGCACTGCTGGCTGCCAATAACAGAGTTCATATTCTGCTCTATGGGATCAGAAAGCTATATATACACTCAGCTCAGTTTGTCACCTTTTTGTCTGTCAGTTGTTATAAGCTGACTAGAAGAGCGCATTCTTTGATTGAACTCCTCTTCCTAGCTGGGGTTGGAGTGTTAGGTGGACTCAGGGCTCTGAGCTCCCCTGTCTCTTTGCTCATGCTGCGTGGTGGGACTTAGCTACATTTTATATCCTCCTGACTGTGAACTTCTCTCACCTTCTGGGGTTTGGATGTTAGGTGGAATCAGAATTCTGAGCCACCCAGTCTCTCTGCTCGCACCAAGTGCCTCAGCTGAGAACACACGTTTTATACTTTCCTGATTGTGAACTCCTCTCCCTTGCTGGGGTTTGGGTGTTATGTGGACTCAGGGTTCATGGCCATACAAGAGAAGTTGGGCCAGATAGCAGCCTTGCATGACCAGTACTCCAGGGATCAGTGTCAGCAGGCTCAGGGGACTCCCTCACCATCACCTCCGCCAAACCATCCACTATTGCATGCCTGGCATCCCCACTGCTAACCTCCCCATTCACCACTGACAGCCAGTATTGGGGCTTCTCTCTGATGGGCTCTTTGAGGCAGAGGTGATGGGCTGGGGCTCCTCCTGCTCCTCAGTCTCTTCCACCCACTGGTCCCTCTGCCTTCATCTGTTGGCCTGCAGCCGCCACAGCATTTACAGAGCTCATCCTTCCATTGCAAGAGCTCTGCATTCAGGAGAGCAAAGCTGCCTTTTATCTGGTGGTCAAAGTCTATACAAGCTATACAGGCTTCTAGGCCCCTTCCTTGCAGACAGGACACAACTCAATGGTGATGCCTACCTTTGCCAAACCCATGGGAGAACAGCTGGCTCTACTGAGAAGACCAATGCCCTCAAATCAGAGGGATGATTTGTCCCAGGCTGGATGTATCAGTGCACAGCACATCGGTGGTGTCCTGGAAGGGCGTGAGGACATGCACTGTTTGAGAGAGGGTCAGCCAGTCATTGGTATTAATGCTGAGCTCCTCTTCCTTATGCAGGATGGTTATGAAAGAGATGACATCCTGCAAGTGCAATCTGCCAAAAGGACATCTACCAAAAGTGACATCCACCCAAAGTACAATCATGATGTAGGTGAAGTTTTGCCTTTCCCACCTCTTGGCTCTCGTGCAGCAGATGGGCAGACTTGATGCTGCATGAGAAGTGGGTAGCCAGGTGCCAGCATCCCAGGTGGCCTTGACAGTGCTCCACAGTCACAAAACATCCTTTGCCACTAGCTGAAGCATGTGCACCTTGCAGAAAATGTGTTCGAGGCATGCACACTTCACCTCTGCCAGCATGTTGACCGTGGCATCTGTGACTATGTAGCCACGGATTATGTTGCTGCTGACAATAACCTCCCTCAGACTCCTTTGTATCATACAGTAGCAATGTTTTGCATCATGGGGTCTGCATCTACCCCCTGCACATGGAGCAGAACCACTTTGTACCTGGTGGCAGGCAGGTCTGCTGAAGTTTGGTGTCTCTCACTTGCACATGATCCATTCTGTACACTTCTGAACCTTCTAAACCTGCTCCTGTCATTTCCCCAGAAAGCACTTTCCTAGGGGGACCTTCTCTAGGAGGCTGTATTTCAGACCTCACAAATCCAATCCTCACCAAACTTGGAGGGAAGGGAGAGGAGAGTCAGCCAGAGACTCCTGTCAAGATGATGTCTCTAGCATGCAGAGGGGGGTATTGTAATGCATCAAGGAACTCACAAACTGAACAGGTTCATCTAGCATGACATCTAGTTCGTGACAATCTGTGGTTTGTAAACCGCGGACCTCATGAACCGAACCACATTTTCCTGGTTTGAGCCCATTCCTATTATTTCAGAAAATGTCTCTCTCCATTTCATGACACAAACGCTGGTGTCAAAATATATTTCAAACTGAAATATATTTGGCAAAGATGACATTGACTGCAAAATGAATGAAAAAATTAAAAGGTCATTTAGAAACACTGAGGTGAATCCAATCCTACTCCAAAAGCCTTCCTTCCAGCTTAAGGAAACTTTTGCCATTTTAAGAGACTCCAGTGGAAGAGCCACTTAAGCTTAAGTCTGGTGGAAGGCTTCATACTTGCTCAGTACGGTGGTAGGACAGGGGTAGGATCCACCCCACTAAATGTCATCTAAGCACAGTTAAAGCCCCCCTTGATTTAATTTTTCAAGATCTGAAATTACATGAGCAAAGCTGAACAATATACCCCCCTTTTCCTGTCTCCTCTGCACTCTCTTCCTGCCCTGGGCTGAATTCAAGACTGGTGCCTCCAGGTACATTGTGGTTTGCTACAGAAAATGCAAATAGCGGCCAAATATTGGCCATTTTCTTTTTGCGTCTACACATGCACAGATGTCACTAGAAAACTGGAATTATTTACATTTGTCTACAGATATGAAAAAAAAACCCTCCTCAACTGTTGTGGCAAGCAACATTGCTCAGATTTTGCTATTTGTTTTTTTTTTTTCCAGAGTTTATTTATTGTAAATTTTAGAACTTGTTATATAAAGAAGACACATGAATAATACAGAACTAAGCATATATCTAGTTAGAGAGTGAATTGAGTTACATGATTCAACCATTCATTAAACTCTATTATATTTAATCAATAATTCTATATATTCAACTATTTATCTTCAAAAGCAATCATATTTCCTGTCCTTAAATAAAATTTTTCCCAAATCTTAATGGCCTCACATTTTGATCTCCCTCTTACCATATTTGAGAGGATATCCATTTCTGCTACATTCAGAATCTTTTGTATTAACTCATCACGCCGTGGAATTATTTTTTGTCTCCAAACTGAGGCATACAAAATTCTCGCCGCCGTTACCATGTATATTACAATATATTCATCCTCATGTGGTACTTCATTTCGAACCATCGACAGTAACATTATCTCTGGTTTAAATCTAATATTCTTCTTTAAAACTTCTATTAACAGTTTATGTACCTCAATCCAATATCTTCTGGCCTGCTCACAACTCCACCACAGATGGAAGAAGGAACCTGTCCCTGAATTACATTTCCAACATTCTGGAGGGATGGAGGGGTTTATTTTGTTCAATTGTATCGGTGTGACATACCATCTATGAAAAAGTTTAAAAGCATTTTCTCTGAAATTTATCGGTTTGATGATTTTATAGCTGTTTCTCCAAAATAGACCCCATTGCTCTAACGTAACAGATCTCTTCAAATTCTTAGCCCATTTTAGCATTGTTTCTTTAATTATTTCATCTTCTAATTTAATTTGCAAAAAATAATTATATACCTTCCTAATTATTTTATGTTTTCCACCCATTAAAATCTTATCAAAATCAAAATTCTGTTTCGTAAAGCCTAGTATTTTATCTTTGTTATATTTAGATGTGATCTGAAGCATGCTCCACCAATCTATCTTGACCCCTCGGGTCTCTAATTCCTCTTTTTCCCTCAATTTGTCCTTGTCGTCCAATAAATCATTGTATCTCATCACTTTTGCTGATTGCCAAAGTTGTGGTAAGATTGCAGCCTCTTCAGGTGCAATCCATCTTGGTGTCTTGTCCCCATATATCTTATTCTTAATTTTATTCCAGCCTTCATACAAGGCCTTTCTAATCAGATGATTTTTAAAGTATGTCTGTGGCTTTTTAACATACCATAGATTGGAATGCCAACCCGTTTGCAGGTCAAATCCTTCTAGTGCTAAAATACGTCTGTCTTCTAAGGTTACCCAATCCTTTATCCATACAGTCAAACATGCCAAATGATATACTTCTATATCAGGCAGGGCTAGGCCACCATTCTGTTTTCCATCAGTTAATATTTTCCACTTAATTCTGGGTTTTTTCCCCCGCCAAAGAAAGACTCTAAATTGTTGATTAAGTTTGATAGAAAAGGGTTTCTTCATCGCAAAACCAATCATTTGTAAAAGAAATAAAGCCTTTGGCAGCAGCCCCATTTTAATCAATTCTGCCCTCCCCATGAAGGACAGTCCTAAATTACCCCATTTTTTAACCAACAACTCTACCTCTTTAAGTAAAGGACTATAATTATTTTCATAAATGGAGCTGCATCTATTAGTCATTATTATGCCTAGGTACTTAACTTTTTTTTCAACTTTGAAACCCGTTCTTCTGCCTATATCTAAAGTTTCTTGTTGAGTCATATTTTTCGTTAGAATTTTTGTTTTTTGTTTATTAACTTTTAGGCCTGACAACTCACCAAAATCACTTAATTCTTTTAAAACCTCTTCTATTGCTAGCATTGGGTCTTGTAAAATTAGCACCATATCGTCCGCATAGGACAATATCTTATATTCTTCTCCTCTTGTTTTAAGACCAGTTATTTTCTTGTTATCACGTATAACGTTATTCAGGACTTCTAAATATAAGATAAATAGTAGAGGGGAGAGTGGACAGCCCTGTCTAGTCCCTTTAGCTAATATTATATCATCTGTTTGTTCTCCGTTTACTATTATCTTAGCAACTTGTCTGTCATAAATTGCCTGAATGTTATTAATAAAATCTTGCCCAAAATCCATTCGCTCCAAAATTTGAAACATAAAATTCCAGTCTACGTTGTCAAATGCCTTCTCTGCATCTATAAATACAAAGGCCACTTGCTTATCTCGATTACTTTCATAGTATTCCATGGCATTTAAGAGCATACGTATATTGGTTCTCATAAATCTCCTAGGTAAGAAGCCGGCTTGGTCTGTATGTATTAAGGTAGACAATATTTTTTTTAATCTATTAGACAAAATTAAAGAATATATTTTATAGTCAACATTTAGTAGAGATATTGGGCGGTAAGATCTAACATCTTCCGTTTCCGCGCCTACTTTGGGGATAAGACTGATATTACTGTATCTCCATGAGTCCGGCAACCTAGCAGTATTCCAAACTTCTTCTACTAAATTTTTAAAATAATCTATCAGGTTGTCCTTAAATGTGATATAATATTCTGCCGGTATGCCATCCGGACCTGCTGCTTTATTTTTCTTTAATTTGGACCAGGCTTCTTCTATTTCAAATGCCGTAATCGGTTCATTTAGTATCTTTTTCTTGTCTTCTGTTAATTTTACCAAAAGTCTATTAGCCAGATATTCATTCTGTTTCTCCTTATTTATCTCCCCTTTTCTATACAAATTTGTATAAAATTCTTTAACAATTTTCTTTAAATCTTCAATTCGTGACTTATAATTCCCTTCATTATCTCTTAGTGCCTTTATTATTTTTTTTTCCTTTTCCTTTCTTATTTTATAGGCTAACCATTTTCCTGCTTTATTAGCGTGGTCAAAATAATGCTGTCTGGAGTATGCTATTTTCCTCTCCATTTCCTCCAATGCTACTAAATGCAGCTTATGCTGTAAGTTCCTAAGTTCATCTTTAGTTTCCTTTTGTAGGGGGTTTCTTTTTAATTGAGCTTCTTTTTGTCTTATTAAATCCGTTAATTCTGTCATCATTTTATTGTCTTCTCGCCTCTTATGTGCCATAAAGTTAATAACTAAACCTCTAAAATAGGCCTTACTTGTTTCCCATACTGTCGTCATTGATGTATCTTTTTGCAGGTTAGATTGAAAAAAGAAAGTCATCTCCTTATTTATATAGTCTACAAACTTCTTATTTTTAGTCAAGCCCGGATACATTCTCCAGCTTGATTTCTTCTTACTACCCTTCAACACCAGAGAAATAGGGCAATGATCTGCTATGATTGATGGTAAAATATCTGCTTCCTGAACTATTTTCATCAAAGTAGTCGATATCCACATCATGTCTATTCTTGACCATGATTTGTGCCGACTAGAAAAAAAAGTATAATCTCTGCTACCTGGGTTTAATATTCGCCATATATCCACTAAAGCTAATTCTTCCACCATTTCTCCAAAAATCTTCGGCAACACATTACTTCCCGTACTTTTTTTTTCATTTTTTTTATTATTCATTTTAGTACTTCTATCTAAATCTTTAAAATTCACTGCATTGAAATCACCGATTATGCAAAAACTTTCATATTTATAACTGGTCACCTTGCTACATAAATCCTTGTAGAAAACTCCCTGGTTAGCATTAGGAGCATAGACATTCACAAATAGAATTTTCTGTTGTTCTTTAACAATTTCTATTCCCTGGTATCGTGCATCCTTGGCTTCAAAAATTAGTTTTGCCTGAATCCCTTCTCTAATATATGTTACTAATCCCCTTTTTTTCTTTTTCTCTTCCGACGTTATTATGGCCCTTCCTAAACCTTTATTAACTAAAAGATGTTCATCTCTCTTTCTCATGTGGGTTTCTTGTATACAGATAATGTCTGCCCTTAATTTTTTGAGTTGAAGGAATGCCCGTTTTCTTTTTTGTGGCGAGTTCAATCCGTTAATGTTTAAAGAAATAATCTTCAATTTATTTATCATCTTTGCTTCTCAATCTATCTATCACTCTACCAACTGAGCTTTCTTTCTTTTCTGAAGTCTTGTTTCTCTATATAAGTTCTCCTCCGCTTGTAATGCTTCCTCCTCCTCCTGTTCACTTAATCTTGAAGGGTCCACTAAACCCTTAAACTCTGTTTGTGGTGATTTATCTCCTCTCTGATCTGATTTCTTTAGTCTCTCTTTTCTTTGCCAATTCTCCCCATGAGCCTTCATAAAGTCATCTAATTTAACCATTGAATCAATTCTATATCTAGTATTCGCATATGTGAATAACATTCCTTCAGGGATTAGCCATTTATATAAAATACCCTTCTCCCGCAATTTCTCCGCCAATTTCGAATATTCTCTTCTTCTACTCCTTATTGACCATGGAACTTCTTTCACTATCTTAATTCTATTACCTCCAATTGTTAGTTGTTTATCTCTAGTTTCCATCCATAACCTTTGTTTCATTACTCTCCGTACAAATTTTACATGTACCTCCCTAGGGAGGTCATTTTTCTTTGCGTACAGGGTATTAACCCTGTAAATACCATCTATTTCTTTTTCTATTTCTTCAGTTTCCAGTCCTAATATATCTTTTAAAGCAACCACCATTGTTTTCAATAAGGGTTCATTCTTTTCCTCCGGTATGTTGAGAAACCTGAGGACATAATCGGCCTGCTCCATTTCCATTTGTGCTATTTTATCATTTTGTTGCACCTGTTTTTGTTCTATCTCATCAACCCTTCTTTCAGTCAGTTTTAATTTGGTCTCTATTGACTTACTAATTTTCACCACTTCAGTCAAGTCCTTCCTAGTATCTTTAAGTTTACTATCTACATTTTCTAATTTGACTGCTAGACCATCCATCTGGCTAGAAAGTTCACTCTTCATTTGATTTAACGCTTCCATAAAACTTGACTGTAATTCTTTAACGCCCTCTTGAGATATAGAAGCTGCTACAGTTTTAGGTTGTCCAGGTGACGCCCTAAATTTCGCTTGTTGAGACATAATAAAGTCGAGCACTAAATCAAAGACCAAATCTTAAGGTAAATATTTCCCACCACAATAGATTATATTCCTAGTTTAAGGAGCAGACATAACATAAACAGCCTTTAACTTTAACTTTAAACTTTTTTTTTTTTTTTTTTAACCTATTCAACACTCCGAAAGAGCTCTTTGTCTCTTTGCCTCTCTCTTTTGACTTTCCATATAATATCTTCGCTTCCCACAGAACTAGTAGTCCAATGTCCTCGCGTCTATTTCTTTGTTTATGATGCTGTTTGAAGTCACTCCCAAAAGCTGAGTCAAATTCCGCAGTCTAAATTCTAAGCATTATACAGCATACAGTACCCTACAGAGTCTTACTTGAAGCTGAGCACTTATCTGCTTTCAAAACTTCCCTCTATCCACCTTCTCCTTCTGCAATGCCTCTGGCTGGTCAGAAAGGCTTCCCGGCCACCGTCCAAACCGCACCCTTTCACTGTAGTCCGTCCTTAATACACACCAATAGAGGCTTGTGTTTCTCTCAATTTTGTGTTTGACGGCCTTCAGTCTTCATCGGCAGACCACAATCCATATACGAGCAGGTAAACAGAGAACATAGAAAGAAACTTGTCCCGTCGCTGCAGCTGCCTCTCATTAACAATGCCTGTGCCGTTTACGGCTCCTCTTCTCCTTCTCTTCACCTCCTCCCACCCTATACGCTAGGGGGGGGGGGAGGCTCTATCTCCGAAAGTCCAAACTATCCGTAGCAAACCAAGAAAAACCAAGGAAAACGAGAAAAACAAAAGCGTGTGCCAACGTCCCGTGCCCAGAAAAAAAAGCTGGATTAAGGTTGCTGTCTCTCACCGTCTTCAACTCACCACCCTCTGTGGTCCGGTGGCTGGAGCTGTAACGCCCAAAGACGCCTTCTGCCTCCGGGATTTGAGGGCTGAGGGCAGCTTCTTGGGGGGGCTGGGCACTCTCACCCCTTCCCCTCGCCCCTCCTATGCACCTAAACTCCACAACAGAGTCGTGCGGACCCGTCACGATCCCCCAGCAAGGCAGAAAATCGGCAGGTCTTCGCTAGCAGCTGAAAACCCTGCCGCGTCGCTCCGCCGGATACCGGAAGTCCCTCAGATTTTGCTATTTGCACAGGGGCCAGCAAACGTAGTATGCTCATACACAGACCTGAACAACTCATATCTCTCCCCAAGACAAATTCTATCTCCTTTCGTGTATAGCAGCCCACCAGGGACACCCAGATTTGTTCCTGCTGTGGATTGAGGGGAAATGAGATTGGGGAGATCTTGACAGAGCACCATTCATGGTTTGAGGGTGTGCAGCTTGGTGGGTTATGAGACAAATGTGTCTGGAAGAGAGATCCCACAGCATACTGTCTTAGCTTGGGATATATCATTTGTAAACATTATTGATCTGACATAGAAAAGAGAAGAGGGTTCTCAGCATAATCCATTCTCTCCCCTGGACTAAAAACCATATCTGAGGAAGACGGGACCTCCATAAGATATTATCCAGCCTTTTCCCTCATTGATCAGGAGTACAGAGGACTAGTCAGCCACACCCTTAGTTGTAATGGGATGTCCAAGTATGACTTCCATGACTTCCTTCCTACAACTCCTCACAGTCATTCTTTGAGTGAGAACAGGTTGCATACAGGACCCTCCATTTCAGGTAATAACAGGATACATCAAGGATCTTAGGATACAGAACTCTGTGGTTCCTATTTGGCTCATACTCATGACTACCTATAGGACAGCATTAACAGAAGTTAACATTTTTAGAGTCAACAGGAGGTGGGAGGATCATGCCTTGTGTTTAAATCAGGTATACTTTCCTGGGCAATGCAGATTTTTTAAAACATGAATTATAGTTGTGAGATGTGCACATATCCATTTGTAACACTTCTGCAAACAGTTTCAGATAGCATCCTATTGCCTGCGTCATCACTGTGCTGAAGAGAGGGGCGGAGCTGTTGTACTATAGGTAAACAAAGGATTGTTACTCTGGCTGCTTGAACCAAATTAATCCAACAACATGTTATTTATAAATGCTGGTGTCATAATGTAAAGTGAGAAGCGGATGTGTTTTGATTAAACACTGAAAGTGTTTGGTGGATGGAGTGGCAAGACGATAATTCAATTTAGTGCCAGTAATTTGTGTAAATAAATGCCTAATATGAAAAGAATCACTGCAGGCAGAAATTAGTAGCGTTAAATTTTTATGACACTTATCAAAGGAGCAAAAGGGTCTGCATTCATGAGGGTATTTTTTTTTAAAAAAAAAAATTAAAAATAGCAAGCTCTGTTTTCTTCTGATGATTTCATATGAATTTTTTATTTGCCATTTTAGAGGCACAACTCAGTTGTATGTGCACTTTACACCATACACAAGGACAG
Source organism: Heteronotia binoei (assembly GCF_032191835.1). Classification (NCBI taxonomy): domain Eukaryota; kingdom Metazoa; phylum Chordata; class Lepidosauria; order Squamata; family Gekkonidae; genus Heteronotia; species Heteronotia binoei. The sequence goes on along the minus strand of NC_083236.1, from coordinate 5,028,555 downwards.
AATTTTAAACTTTTCTGCTGAATTATTAAGTACAGCTTTGGCATTCTCTAAAGTGAACTATTTAAAGAGTAGAAGATTGTAAAAAAAGAGAGAGAGAGAGAGAGAGAGAATGTGCCAAAGTGATTTCATTGTATTCAGTTATCTGGGGAGGATTGCTGGGTGTGTGTGTGTGTTACAACGTAAGAACTTAAAGCTCCTGGATCAGACCAGTGGTCCTTCTAATCCAGTATGCTATTTCATACAGTGGACTGTTACTCTGAAGAGCCAACAACAGGGCATAGAGGCCAAGTCCTTCCCCTGAAATTTCCTTCCAGCACTGATATTCAGAGTTTTACTGCTTCTGAATATGCAGATTTCCTTTAATCACCATCACCAGGGGCCACTGATGGACCTTGATGGTTATAACAAGCATAATAGGGAGCCAGATTTTCAACTCAGTTTGAATGTGATTCTGCCCTGTTCAAACTTAACATTTGTGGCACTGAAACCATGCCCCCATGACACAAAGCCATGCCACTGTGGATAGCTTCTGAAAGTGGGGGGAGGGAACTGTGGAGATTCCACCAAAAATGGGAGCCCTGTTTTGAGTTTCCCCTTTGTAATGTCTAGTTCAGCTCAGTTTATCCCTCCCCCAGTGGCTGTTCAATCAATGGTGTGGAGAGAGGGTTACAGAAACATGCAACATAACAACACCAGATCATAAGATGAGTTGAATGAGATGCTATGGGATGGAAGACAAAACCAGACACACAGCTGAGAATTTGGGCAGTAGCCCTGTGCCCTCAGTAACATCCAGTTGTGCCCTGAATACAAGAACTAAAAGTGTGGGACGGATTCCATGGGTCCTTCCAAGTCAGTCATTGCTGTCCTTCCCATCCATCCAGATGATAATAATGGGTAAGGGTCTTAGGAGACTGACTCAGTAAATGTTTACTGCAGTGGCATATACCTGTAGTAGGAATGGGTACAGACTGGCTGATGAACTAAAGTTTGTCTTGAATTTTGTCCAGTTTGTGGCTCATGAAGTGATGTTTGCAAAACGAAGAACAGCCATGAACTTCCACAAATGTTGGAGCAGTTCATGGTTGTTCATAGAGAGCAGAAAGCAGAGGTTTTCCCCTACTTTCTACTCTTCAAGTAAAACAGCTCCTCTGTTCAGCTGTTTGGTTTAAGTAGCTTGCAGCCATTTAAACTCTGCTTTCTGCTCCCTGTGAAAATTCACAGGGAGCAGAAAGCTGTGGGGAGCAGAAACCAGAAATGGCTTGGAGCCATTTAAACCAAACAGCTGGAGTGGTGGTTCCCACCGCTCATCTGTTTGGAAACCCCTGCTTCCTGCTCCCTGCAAAAATTTCAGGGAGCAGAAATCTGAGGTTTAAACTTTAAATGGCTCATGGACCAATATGAACTGGGTCAGTTTGTGAACCAACCTCCCAGTTCATATGGGTGGTTCTCTTCATGGTTCAGCCACAAACCACAAACGGAACCTCAAAAATGTGGTTCATCCCTAACCTGTACCATAGTGATGTAGCTTCAAAGCTGCTGGAAATATGAATGAATGGCATCTTTGTCTTAGGGTAATAACATCTTCTAGTAGCAAATCTGACCATCCTGATTGGTTGGGGCTTGGTGGAACTGTATGGCATCAGCCATTGGCCTGTCAAACTATCAGTCAAGAGTACTTGCATGCCAATGGTTCAGCCTGCTCCTCTCTCCCACCTGAGTGGCTGTTGCTAGTCAGCAAAGCTGATTCTCTCAGTGAAATTCAACCAACCTTAGATCTGGCAGTTACTGGCCCTCCCTACTCTCCCATTATCTGAGCCACCTGTCACACTGATCCACAGAGCAGGGAAAGAAACCCTAACCTAGATTGGCTGAGGGAGGGAGGAGGAGGGAAACAGCCAGAGAAAGGCTTCCTTTGATTGGCTGAGGACTCCGTTGGAAAGGGGGGGAAATGGAGTCCTGTGTCAACAGACCAGATACAGAGAGAGAGACAGAGAGATTGAAGTCCTGTGCTTAAGGCCAACAACATTGTCATAGAGAGACTGTTGGTCTGAAAGGTATCACTACAGGCCTCTGAGGCAGAATTCATTGGGGCCAGTCCTGACTACAGATGCCAGCTCCAGGTTCCGTGGTGGAGTCTGAGGATGCCATAGGAGTCAGGGCTACAAAGCGGGGTCTGCCATACCTGTGGGAGCTGATTGGGGTTTTTTTACCAGCCTCACATTTCTAAGCTAACCTGCCTCACAGGGTTGTTAGAGGAAAATGATGTAAGCTGCCTTGGTCCCAACCCCTCCACACACACACTGTGGAGAAAGACTATCCTTTTCCTATGTGGAGTCTGCAGAGGGGGAGGGAGGTGATGGAAAGTCAGAGGGGCAGATAAGGGGAAGAAGGTAGGGTTGCCAACTCCTTGTTAGAAAATTCCAGGATATTTAAAGGGTGGGGCCTAGAGAGGCTGGGGTTTGAGGAAGGGTGGGACCAGACAGGTACAATGCCATTTCCCCCTGGGAAACCCCTGTCGCCAATCTCTTGGTGATGGCTGGAGATCACTCAGAATTACAACTCCTGTCCTGACAGCAGAGATCAGCTCCCCTTGAGGTGGGGAAGGAGTGAATGCCTTCACTTAGGTGGGTGAATACCAAGACTTAAGATGGGTGGGAAGATAGCAAGGGTATGGGTGAGTGAATGTCATGGGTGGGTGGGGGGGGGGGTTGTGGCATGCCAAGTGTACAGGGGTAGTTAAGAGGAAGAAGTGGTTTGGGTGGGTGGTATTAGGATGGGGGTAGGCAGTTGTGGGTAGGTGCTCTTGGTGGTTTTGTTGCCATGTAGGGATTGAATGATCATTGGACTACCATAGAAATGCTAAGTGAAAAACAGAAAAGAAACATCTTAAATAACTATAGGTGAATTCATGGGATTTTCACTGGATTCACTTAAGACTTACTATTTAGAGGAAATGAGAGAGGGGAAACATCCAAATTCATTTCATGAGTCTGAGCCCAAAGGAGGTTTGGCTTGTTTGTTTGTTTATGCAGTTGCCTAGGGCGCTGGGAGGTGGGTGCACTGAACTGGGCCATGTGCCCACAGGCCGGCGCTGTGCATATGAATGTATATGTGTGGTTCTAGTTACAGGGAGACCCTGGGCAAAGAGCACTCCAGTGCCCCTCCCACTGAACACTCCTCCCCTCCACCTGCCTTTTTTAGTATCATGTGTGTGCAACTGTGAAAGAGTTCTTTATCTTTAATAGGCGGACTGTGAAAAAGAATGAGATTCAAAACAGAAACCCCATTGAATGGGAATGATCAACTGGATTCCCTTAAACTTACAATGTACATGGGTTTACTTCAGCAGTTGTGGCCCTGTCCCATTTTTTCACAATGGCGTGTTGTGGTTCAGTGTCCTCTTGCTCTCTAATGCACCATGTCTTCTTAACTGATGTTTTTAAAAAAGACACAGGGATTCTGGCAAGGATGTGGAAAGGCCAGGACCAAAGGCAAACACAGGAGGCAAGGGGGTCTTTGTTTGCTGTGGACCCAGTACAAATTGCTCCAGTTGCCCAACATCTAGGCAGTTCTGTACTTCAGTTGAGGGAAGTTGCAGTTTTCAATGTTTCTTCACTCTAATCTCTATACCACACTGGCTTGACATCAGTGCAGTGTTTTCCTTGTGAGTGGGTGTCCAGACCCATTAGCTGTACCACCACAGACAACTAACGGTGGGACTATCCAGGAACTTGCCTTGCAGATCCTTTGGATAGACCAAACCTTTGGTTCTTCATTCATATGATGGGCATGATGGTGACCTTGCTCATAAAATTGCTGTGTGAGAAAACTCAGTAGTGATCTTGAGTTTTGTGTCAGTTTTTAGCAATGCCAAGAACTACAACCATGGCTTGGCCCTCCCAGCCAAGCCGGCGCAGCAGGCGTTCGGGCTGGGGGCCGCTTTTGCCCCCGCGGAAGAATGAGGGCAGTGATTGACAGCAGATGTCAATCCGGGGCTAGTGAGGGGCGTGGTGTCAGGGGTATATAAACCTTGACACCGCCCCCGACGGAGTGTGGCAGTCTTTTGGCTCTCTGACGGAGAGCCTCTTGTGCGGTGCGGCGTTGCTGGGCCTTCAAGAGCCTGGGGAGCGTCGCGGATCGTCGTTGGAGCGAGGCGGGGCATCGGTGGTCAGGCGCAGGCGTGGGCAGCGCAAGCGGCCGGTGTCCGTGCTTTGTGGATTGTGGTTTGGCTTCGGGGAAGCGATAGCGCGAGCGGCGGCTGTCGGCAGGGAGGCGCTTGGGAGTCCTGGTTGGAGGGTGGTAGCGGTCGGGCCCGGCGCGGCGGCCGTTGGCCAAGGCGGGGTCTCTGCAAACCGCGTGCTAGGCGCAAGGCGCTTGCGACGGCCATTTTGGGGGTGAAGGGAGGCCCTTGTCAGTTTCGGAGGTGCAGCTTCGGGTTTAAAACGCGCAGGGTGTCCACTGTTGGGGGTTGGAAATCCTTGGGTGGCTAAGGGAAGCCCCGCGGGTTACTCTGCTGCGCGAGGTGGCCAGTCCAGACCCTGTGCACTTTTGAAAAAGCGAGGGGCAGCCATTTCGAAGCCGTTTGGGCTGCAAGGGTAGGCGCGGCGGCCATTTTGAGGGCCGTTGAGCAGCAGGGAGCGCAGCGCGGGCGAGCTCGGCGCGTGCGGCGGCCATTTTGTATGCCAGTAGCGACAGTGCTCAATCCAGTTAATACTCGTGTGGGGACAGTTAGTGCGGGGCGGCCATTTTGCGGTGCATTATATTGGGGCGGAAGGGCCTTGGATAACCCCAGGGCGCAGCCAGCCCTTTAGAGTACCACATCTCTAGTTGCTACTTTGCAGGGAAGGGCCGCTGCGTGGTAGTAGTCACTGTCTGGCATTAATAAGAACAGGGTGGTTAACATGGCTCCGAAAAAGGGGCAGGGGAAGGGCAAGGGCAAGCAGCCCGCACGTCCTCCTCGCGTGCGCCCTACTGATGAGCGGGCCCAGAGTGAGCAAGTACGATTGGCCATCATTAATCAGGTGGAGGCTTTGGAACAGCAGCAGCTTGCAGTGGGGGCCCCCATTTGGCAGGGGCGTCGTTGTGCCTCTGGGCGTTCGACGCGCCTTGCTTTTGAAACTGAGATGCTTGCGAGATTGTCTGCATTACAGGGCGGAGTGGCGATGCCTGAGCCGCAGCCGCAGCAGGACGATGAGGAGGATCCCGGCGAGGGACCATCTGGTGAGCAGCCGGGTGTTGGAGCTGGCAGTGGCTTTGGACCGCAAACCCCTGTAGGTGGAGGAACTCCTGCGGGCGCGGGGGGTAAGTTGTTACCACACCTAACTCCCGGCTGGCCTTGGACACCTCTACAGGCGCCTGCCCCCCCCACCGGGTTGGGTGGAGGGGCTTGGAGTGCTGGGCAGCCCGGCACACCCGCTGGCCAGTGGGGGGTCACCCTGCCCTGGCCTTGGGGTTCACAGAGTCCGGGCATGCAGGGGCCGGGGTTAGGCGGAGCGGGCCTGCAGCAGATGATGTGCTCACAGGCAGCCGCAATGACACCAGCAGTTCCCTTAGGGATGCATCCCCACGGCGTTCTGCCTTGGGGTGGACAGCAATATGCCCAGGCGCAGGGATTGCCTCCTGCCGGGTTTGGAGGCGGATGGTTCTACCCGCCGACCCCTTATTCCAGCATACCAGTACACGCTTTCCCCTTTGGGGACACTTCGCTGCCGCTGGGGGATCATTTAACGGCGGCTACCCGGGAACGTATCCTGCGCGGAGAGTATGTTGATGTCTTTGCCCTTCTCTATAGAGAGCTCGAGAAAAAGAGTAAAGACGAGCTTGACGAGAAGGACAAAGAAAAGTTAAAACGCCGCAAAGTGGATAGGACTTGGGCAAACTGGCTGCCAGGCTTCCTGATTTTTGCGGGAGTGATCGCCAGGGCGCAGCCCGCCCGGGCAGCTGCCCTGTTTCAATATCTGGATATAATATACAGGGCATATACAGACTTCGTCGGGGCAGCATGGCTGCAGTACGACGAAGCCTTTAGGATGAGGGCTGCAGTGAACCCTGGGTTGCCTTGGGACCAAGTCAACCAGCAGCTGTGGCTGCAGTTGATGTCCCCGGCGAGGCCTAATCCTGGGGACAGGTCGGACAGTGGACATTTAGTCCAAAAGCATCATCAGCAGCTTGCAGCAGGGGCCCGCCCGTCGGCGGGCCAGCCGGTTCAACCCCGGCTGCTATGTTGGGAGTTCACTTCCAAGGGAGTGTGCACCCGGAAGCTCTGCAAGTTCAAACACGAGTGCCCGCTGTGTAGCGGGCCTCATGCCCAGTCCGCCTGTAGTAGGTCCAAGCCAAAACCATGGGGAAAACGCCCCGGGGGCGGTGGTAACAATCAACAGCCCCCTGGAAAAGGGGCCCAGTCCCATTCGGCTGAGGGTCCTCAATAAGTGGCTGATGAGGTACCCGCTTAAAGCCGATGGGCAATACTTGTTGGAGGGGTTTTCGTTTGGGTTCAGAATTCCTTATCAGGGGCCCAGGGCCCCTTTTATGGCTCCTAACCTTAAGTCAGTTGTGGGGCTCGAACACATAGTTCGAGCAAAGATTGCTAAGGAGTGTAAGGAGGGTAGGGTCCTGGGACCCTTTAATGCGCCTCCAGTAGCAACGTTGAGGGTTTCTCCCCTGGGGGTGGTGCCCAAGAAGGCACCGGGGGAGTATCGCCTCATTCATCACCTGTCCTATCCCAAAGGGGCGTCGGTCAACGACGCCATCCCGGAGGAACTGTGTTCGGTGCGGTACACTTCCTTTGACCAAGCGGTCAAAGTAGTGCGGGGGTGCGGAATCGGGGCCGAGATGGCGAAATGCGACATTAAGTCAGCATTTCGTCTCTTGCCAGTTCACCCCAAGGATTTTGAGCTCCTGGGGTTTTGCTTCGAGGGCAAGTTTTACATGGATCGTGCCCTCCCTATGGGTTGCTCGGTATCCTGTGCCGCATTTGAACGATTCAGTTCCTTCATTGAGTGGGTGCTGCGGGACAGGACAGGGTGCAAGGCCACGGCGCATTACCTGGATGACTACCTTCTGGTTGGTCCTCCGGGCACTGGGCAGTGCGCCATGTTGTTGGGGGCTTTCCAGGAGTTGGCCAGCGAGCTTGGGGTTCCTCTGGCGCAGGAGAAGACTGAAGGACCCAGTACGGTACTTACCTTTTTGGGGATCGAGCTGGACACCCACAAACAGTCTTCCCGGCTGCCAGAGGAAAAGATAATGGACCTGAGAGCCCGGTTGGCCACCTTGAAGGGCCGGCGCAAGGTTTCGTTGCTGGAGCTGCAGCAGTTGGTGGGTCACCTTAACTTTGCATGCAAAGTGGTGGCACCAGGGAGAGCCTTTTTGCGGCGTCTTTGTGACGCTATGCGGCAGCTGCGTTCCCCTTACCATCGGGTCCGCGTGTCTGCAGGAATGCGGGCGGACCTTGAAGTTTGGGAGTTATTTTTGGAAGCGTTCAATGGCGTTTCTTTTTGGAGGGAGGAGCTGAAGATTGAAGCAGAGCTTCAGATCTCCTCTGATGCCTCCGGATCTACTGGGTTTGGCATGTATTTTAGGGGACATTGGTGTGCAGAGCAATGGCCTCCGGAATGGTTGGAAAGTGGGCTCAGCAGGGACTTGACATTTTTGGAGTTTTTCCCTATCCTAGTCGCCGTTTGGCTCTGGGGTGAGCAACTTGCCAACCATTCCGTGCTCTTTTGGTGTGATAACATGGCAGTAGTACATGTTATCAACTCCTTAACGTCAAAGTCTCTGCTTGTCATGAACTTGGTGAGATCTTTTACGCTGCGATGCCTCCAGCTGAACATTTTGTTCACGGCTAGGCATGTACCCGGGGTCTGCAATGGGGTGGCGGACGCTCTATCTCGATTTCAGATGGAGCGTTTTCGGCAGCTCGCCCCAGAAGCGGACTTGCGGCCGGAGAGGATCCCCTTGGACCTATGGCGGCTTGGGAAGCTGAAGCCGGTAGGGCCATTCAGTTGGCTTTAGCCCCCAGCACTAGAAGGGCTTATGATAGGGCGGCCTCTCAATTTTGGGAATTTAGGAGGGCTGCTGCACTGAAGGATTGCTGGCCGATTCCCACGGCCCACCTTATGCAATTCAGTGTACATCAAAAGCAGAAGGGCTTGGGGCTAAAGACTATTAGGGGCCAGCTAGCAGCGTTGGCTTTTATCAGCAAAGCCCGGGGGTTTGTGGATACTACGTCTGATTTTAGAATCAGAAAAATGCTAGAAGGCTGGGCCAGGGAGCGTGGCCCACGCGTGGATGATCGGCAGCCCATCTCCCCTTCTATGTTGAAGGGGCTGTTTGGCAGCTGGCCGGCCATTTGTTCTTCCCCCTTCGAGGCCGCTTTGTTTCATGCGGCTTCGTTGGTGGCTTTTTTCGGTGCCCTGAGGATCAGTGAGCTTGTGATGCAATCCAAGATGGATGTTTCCATGCGGGCGCTCCAGGCAGGAGACGTCAAAATTGGTCAGGGCCAGGTAGTCTTGACGATAAGGCGTTCCAAGACTGACCAATGGAGGAAGGGGTCCGTTATCACCCTGGGGCAATGCGCAGTCCATGAGCTGTGCCCGGTTTTGGCCGTTAGTGAGTATATTCGGTTTAGGGGTGCGGGGGAGGGCCCCTTCTTTCGGCACGAGGATGCCTCACCCCTCACCAAATACCAGTTCTGGGCGGTGACTAGTCGGGCCCTGGCTGCAATAGGTTTGAAGGGTGTTAAATTTGGAACCCATTCCTTCCGCATTGGAGCTGCCTCCACGGCCGCTTCAATGGGTTACACGCCAGCGTCCATACAGCGCATTGGGCGCTGGCGGTCGGCGGCCTTCAAGGCGTATGTTCGCCCGTTAGGGCCATAGAGGGCGGTGGGTCAGTGCGCGGTTAGTATTGTTGTTAAGTGCACCGGACTGACCCTTTTTTGTCTTACAGGTGCTGTGGCTCGGGGTGAGAGACGGCGTATTCTCATCTGCGGGCACAGCATGGTGTTTTGGGCTGCCCATCAGGCTCGGCGGTCGTCATTTGGCACTCAGCTGGGCCTCAGTGCATGGGCGGTCGTGGAATGGCTTGGTCGACGGGGCCTGCGGTGGTCCGGTATTATGCCCTTATTGTTCAGGGAAAGGGCTGCTCCGCCTCCACACATATTGGTTGTTCACCTTGGGGGTAACGACCTTGGGTTGCTGCGAGGGAAGGCTCTCTCGCAGCAGGCATTGGCCGATCTACGTGAAATAAAACGAAGATGGCCTGGTGTGATCCTGGTGTGGTCAGCAATTCTGCCACGCAGGGTGTGGAGGTATGCCCTTTCTCCTGGGGGGATTGAGCGCGCTAGGCGCAAGGCTAATAGGGCACTTCAAAAAGCCATGGAAGGTGGCTTGGGCATTTTCCTCCCTCATCCGGCCATAGAGGTCGATGATGCTGACCTGTATCGGTCGGATGGGGTTCATCTGTCAGAGTTGGGTAACCGGGCCTTCTTGGAGGAAATTCGGCAGGGTTTGCGGTCGGCTCTGGGCCGCCCGTTGGGGCGCTAATGCCTAAGCAGAGGCTTGGCATTGGCGGTGGCCGGGGATGTGTTGGCCACAGTGTTTTCAGGGGAGCACCTATGGCCTAGCACCTGTGGTGCGGGTGGTCTGTATGAACCGCAGATGGGCTAGACGGCTCAGTGCGGGGAATGCAGACCACGGGGAGCCTCACCTCGGGCGGATCTTTCCATGGGGGATCGATGCTAGCCCAGGTGGAGAAAGGCTGAGGCCTGGCCGCTCAGTTACAACCCGAATACGGCGGGTTTGTGCTGGGGGCAGGGTTGCTCGCCCTTTGACAAGGCGGGGTCCGTGGGTGACCCCAGGGGCTTGTCTGGTTAGGATTCATCCCTGCCGAGTTCACAGATTAATTGAATTTAATAAAGCGGCCCGGTTTAAACCCAATACTTTGTGTCTGTCTCTTATTTCGACTGTGGGGGCAAGGCTCGGCCCTCCCAGCCAAGCCGGCGCAGCAGGCGTTCGGGCTGGGGGCCGCTTTTGCCCCCGCGGAAGAATGAGGGCAGTGATTGACAGCAGATGTCAATCCGGGGCTAGTGAGGGGCGTGGTGTCAGGGGTATATAAACCTTGACACCGCCCCCGACGGAGTGTGGCAGTCTTTTGGCTCTCTGCCCACCCACCCTCCCTTGGCAGTACAGGTTTCAACCGGTCGCCCTGTTGGGGGCCAGGTAGGAATTTTTTCAGCTTCACATAATTGGCCCATGTGGAGTTGTTTTTCGCCTACCTTGTACTGCCTTTTAGTGCTAGGTTATAGGTAGGTTATAGGTTGGTCGCTAGCCGGGGATGTGTTGGCCACAGTGTTTTCAGGGGAGCACCTATGGCCTAGCACCTGTGGTGCGGGTGGTCTGTATGAACCGCAGATGGGCTAGACGGCTCAGTGCGGGGAATGCAGACCACGGGGAGCCTCACCTCGGGCGGATCTTTCCATGGGGGATCGATGCTAGCCCAGGTGGAGAAAGGCTGAGGCCTGGCCGCTCAGTTACAACCCGAATACGGCGGGTTTGTGCTGGGGGCAGGGTTGCTCGCCCTTTGACAAGGCGGGGTCCGTGGGTGACCCCAGGGGCTTGTCTGGTTAGGATTCATCCCTGCCGAGTTCACAGATTAATTGAATTTAATAAAGCGGCCCGGTTTAAACCCAATACTTTGTGTCTGTCTCTTATTTCGACTGTGGGGGCAATATTAATATGCAGTTGTTTTCTGTTTGCATACTTGTGCATTTTGCACAGCTACTGTTATTCTCAGTCCTCAAAGTCTTTCCCTCAAACTTCCAGCACTTCTGCTCTGGGAATGTAATGAATTCCTTTTTGCATGTCTGTTTAATTTTCAGAAAATTATCCACTGCCTCCAAATGGTAAGTTTAAGGAAATCCAGCTGTCAATTCCCATTAAAGAGAGCTGAATTTCTCTGGTTGATGCAGTTGTCTTTCACAGTATGCCTGTTAGAGCTAAAGAACTCTTTAAAAACCCAGATTTATGATGGATGCCATCTGGCCTGATAGAAGGAAACAGATATCGATTTTTAATATTTTCTCCAAACTTGTTTACTCTGGGATAATACCACAGCTGTGTGGCGGCTTGTCTCAGAGTGGAAAGGATTATTACCCCTGCCTTTTGATGAGATAAATTACCAAGAATGACTTGAATAGCTAAAGGGTATACTTTGATGTTCTGTCGCTTCATTTACCCTTATGACTAAATGATTATTGATTTTATATTTTTAAGCTCTTGAAACGTGAAAAGAAGTTGGTCGAGAAGCCTGGCTGGGTTAGTTTTATTAATTTATTTCTGCAGGGCATAATTCACTTTGGACCAGGTTGTGAAGGTTTTGGGTTCATGACCGACTGCAGATACAGTTGCAAAGAAATGGCTTATTTATATAGTCATTGCCAGTAGTTCCAAAATCAATACAGTCTGGGATTGGATGATTAACCCTGGTCCCTTTGTGGGACTCATTCCTGGAGCTCCCTCTGAAATGATCTTGAGTCTCAAACAGATTCATGTGATCCAGTCTTACAAACAGCAAGTTTGTTCAAGTTGAGATATTTTTTGTTTGGGGGGGCTCATCTTTTCCCTTATTTCTTTATCTATTCTGTTCATTCAATGACATTTTCAACAGCCGGGGTGGGGGGTGGAAACCCACACAGTTGATTGACTACTTCAATGAAATCGCTAATCCTCATTCAAAGAGTCACCTCCAAAGACTACTTAGATTTTCCATGGATAGATTTAACTACTGCTTTGATCACTTAGTCCCAGTCTGCAGTGGATTTAGGTCTCAGTACTTATGTAGACAGCAGGAATCCAAGGTGTACACTAAACCTTTAAATAGTTTTCACTGTTCAAAACAGCTGTTTGCCTTTGGAGTACAGCAGACACCCGCCTTTCCCTGTGAAGTTCTGGCTTTTCTGTCATCATCACTTAACACATTGGAGGTATTTAAGGTTTGCCTGAAATGGGGCCTCTTGTCAATCTATTGAAGTAGTTTGTAGCAAGAACATGTGCTGAAATGTTATTTTAAAAATTGCTGAAGTTTTTAATATACTTGTTAATGGGAATCTCCACATTTTCAGCATTTGCATACATTTTTAGCATTTCATTTTTAGGAAAATACTCTGAAAGCTGCCCTCAAGCTTTATTTTTTTTTTCATTCTCTTTTTTTTTAATTTAAATTTTATTGAAACATTTAAATAAATTTGAATAAATAACATTCCCCAACAAGGGGAACCAATACATAACCTTGCAAATACCGTCACATCAGATATTACTAGTTAGAGTTTACAGAAAAACTCATCAAATTGTATAAATAAGTCAGAGTCAGAGATCACTGGGTTACATCCATTCAAATATTAGTAGATCATAAAATTCATATATTTTGCCGGCAGTTTCCCAAATATAGTGTCAGATCCATTCACGTGCTCAAGGAAGCTAAACCACTTTTGCAAAAACCAGTCTCCCGCCTTAACAGTGTCTAGCAAAGTAATAGTAGTAGTCAGTTTATCCTGAAGCAGGACATCCCACACTTTATTGCACCAATTCTGGAGTGGAGGGCTATTAGGTTGTTTCCAATAGGTAGCAATCGTGATTTTACCAGCAAGCAAAAGTAGTGCAGCTAGTTCCTTTTTTAATGTTGAAAGCTCCAGATTAGGCCATAGGTTTAACAGAACCACTGCGGGAGTACATGGAATGCTAACCCCTACTATTTTTGATATTATTTCCAAGATAGATCTCCAGAATTTATTTATCTTTGGACATTCCCACCAACAGTGGATAAATGAACCCGGTAGCCCACAACCCTTCCAACATAAAGGGTCAGCCTTTGCCCTACCTCTAAAGAGTCTAAGAGGAGTTGCATACCATCTTGCAAAAATCTTGTAATTTTGAAGTCGAAAATAAAGTGATTTGGATTTAAATAAAGGAGATTGCCAAAGCTGATTCCATTGGTCGTCATTAATTGAAATTGAACAGTCTTTTTGCCAATTATTTTGATGATTGGATGGGCATTTCCATGTTTTTAGGTTTAGGAGGGCAAATGAACATGAGTCCAAAGACTGGATGTTCTGAACATGATCTTGCTCAAGAGGAGAACAACTCACCGGTTTTAAAGGGACAATTTGGGAAATGCTGGAAATGAACTTCCAACAAGGGTTTAAAATGAATTGGCTGGCTTGTGTCTATGGGTGGTTCCTTTGCCTTGGTGATTTGGGGGAGGATACAGAGGCAACCCAAGCCATCACATAGAGCAGTAAATGCTTTGTGTCTCCTAAGCAGAGTCACAGCATCCAGTGAGCCCAACAGGGTGTGACTCTGCTTAGGATGGGAGCAGCGGCGTCACTAGGGCGGGGCCAAGGGGGCCATCGGCCCTCCCCCAGAGCATTCTCATTGGCCCCAGGCACTGACCCATGACCCCCCCCCCCAACAGGAAGGGGCTGGCCCTGGGACTAGAACGCTGCTGCTGTGTGTGGGCTGGCCGGGATTCTGAAACCGGGGCTGCGCTGCCGCCGGCTCAGCTAAAAGTGAGTGGGTGAGTGGGGGAAACTTAAATGCTGCAAAACTGGTATCTTGGATTACGGGGGCTGGTCATGTGACCGGAGGGTGGATGAGGGAGGGGCCATGTGAAGTGGGCGGGGTTATGTGCGGAGGGGGTGACGCAGCCCTCCAAAAGGTGTGATGCCCAGTGGGGGGGGGGGTGACTTGAATCAGTTACACCCCAGGGTGCAACCCACCCTAGTGACGCCTCTGGATGGGAGTGGTGGTCTCTTAGTTGTTCATGTATAGTGGTCAGTGTAGAGCACCTGACTGATTCTGACATGTTGAAAGACTTTGTTGCTGATCTGACCAGCCTTGCAATTGCTAGAGTAGGGGAGGGGTAACAAAAACCATATTCTTAAATGGTAGGAAGCATTCTCCTGCAGGTGAAAGCAGAAGGTTGCGTGGGGTTTCAAGCATGTCCTAACATTTGTGCAGGAAAGGTCAGCAAAGCACAGGCAGCAACTGTGATATTTTGAACCATGTGGATTTTGGCAACTGGTATGCATTAGTCTGAATAGACCAGAAGAGACTGAGGTCATCACAGCTTGGAAGCTAAGCAGGGGAGGCCATGGTTAGGCCTTGGATGGAAGGTCACAAAGGAAGACCAGAGTTGCTATACAGAGGAAGGCAGTGGCAAACCATCTCTGAACATCTCTTGCCTTGAAAACCCCAAAATTGGTTGCCATAAGTCAGTTGTGACTTTACAGCACTTTATTCTTCTTCTACTACTACCACTACCACTACTGCTGCTATTACACTTCAACATAATGGGTGTGCTCAATTCCCCAAGCCTCCTTGCGGGAAGCACCTGCAATCCTAAACAAAATGATACCCTTTTAAGTCCATTGATTTCAATTAACTTAGAAGGATGTGACCCTGCTTAAAATGGCATCGCTCTGGCATGGAGAAAATTAGTAGGAATGCTGTCCGATGGCAAATGTTTCCTGTAAAAAGGGGGGGAAATGCTTTGATAAGAAAACTCTCCCTTTATTTGCTAAGTATTTAAATTCTTTAAAGGAGCTTTTTGGATGTTGTTTTCATATTTGTATTATAGATGTTTGATTTGTGATTTAAAAAAATTAAAGCAGTTCTTGTTGACTATCTATGGAATAGTCACTGAATTTAAAAAAAACCTACTTGATAATTCTACACCACTTATTAATTTATCTGACTAACCTCTGAACGATTCATCTTATGGGTCTCTTCAGCAACATAACTAAACAGTAAGAAATTGTTTTCAACCAATACTTGATTTCTCCAGGAGCCAAAGTATTGTGTCTCTAAAGCACACTGACATTTCCTGAAATTAAATCGAACAAAATTTTGTTTAATTTTCAAATTACTCTGCTTAATGGTCAGGTATATTATTTTTTCACAAGTAGTTGCCTTTCCTTTATTAAACATCATGACAGCATACTTTACTGAGCTTTAAAAAAAAAGATGTAAAACACTTTCTTTGGCAATGCACAATGTATAATTAATGTGTAGTAAATTATACTGCTGGGCTTAAGGCTTGTTTAAATGCATAGAATTTGAAGTTGAGTGCAGAAATAAACTAACTTTTGGTTCAGTGTAATGTAATATGTTGATCCATTTTAACCGGATGGTGGTTTATTATTTAATTAATCACCTTTTGACAATTATTCAAACTGATCCAAATCAAGGTCTCTATTAAAACCAAAGAATGGCTTCATTACAAATGACCCATAAAAGTGTCTAGTGCTGCCAGAGAAGACAAGTAATTTCCTTCCCCTTTAAAACCATTAGGTCGAATGATGGGGGTGGGGAAAGTGATGAAGTGCGTAATAGTGTGATTACAAAGAAAAATGTAAACAGTAAATTTGACAGCCATGTTGGAAAGGCTGGAAGATTAAGGATAGAAAGTATTGGTTTTATTCCTTCAAAAACTTTTACATTTTCTAAGGGAGCAGGAATGAGTAGATTATATTTTTTGCAAACTTACTTTCAAACCCCTGCTCCCTCAGCAACTTTGTTCTTTTGAATGCTCACCATGCTTATATAATGCGAATGTTGGATGGCTTCTAGAACTAACTCTTTTTCCTCCTTGAATATTATTTTGTATTTATTTGATTGGGAGGCCCATCAATTGACAGGGCATTATAAGCAACACAGACAGGTCTCTGCCCTAGGGAGCGTGCATCTAGAATCTACCCTGGTGAAGACTAAACAGATAAGAGGCAAGTGTCAAGGGTAGAATTGGATTACAGAGAGTGAATGCAAGTTTCACATTGCTCAGGTCATTGCAGCTGAGGCGGAATTATGCTGAAGTGGAGGGGGAGTGTTGTCAAGTCTCAAGAAGAAGAACAAGAAAAATTGCAAATTTATACCCTGCCCTTCTCTCTGAAAGAGCCCTGTGGTGCAAAGTGTTAAAGCTGCAGTACTACAGTCCTAAGCTCTGCTCACGACCTGAGTTTGATCCCCGGCAGAAGCTGGGTTTTCAGGTACTCAAGGTTGATGCAACCTTCCATCCTTCCAAGGTCGGTAAAATAAGTATCCAGCTTGCTGGGGGGAAAGTGTAGATGACTGGGAAAGGCAATGGCAAACCACCCTGTAAAAAGTCTGCTGTGAAAACGTTATGAAAGCAACGTCACCCCCGAGTTGGAAACGACTAGTGCTTGCACAGGAGTCCTTACATAGAATCATAGAATTTTTAGCATCTTTGGCCAGCCTAAACTCATCCTGAGCTTAAGCTTTCTTAACTTTTTTCTCTACAAGCACTGGTGATTTGTTTAAATTCATCCTTGATTATAAGGCCCTCCTTCCAATTCCTAAAGGAGTCTTTTTTTATTTCTCAAGTCTTTAGAGAGCTGTTTATGGAGCCACTTCGGCTTCTTTAGGCTTTTTCCATTTTTTCTTCTCATAGGAATCATCTCTGATTGTGCTTTCAGTATTTTGCTTTTAAGAAACTCCCATCCATCTTGAACCCCCTTCCTCCTAAGTATTTCTGACCATGAGATTTTACCCAACATAGTTCTAAGTTTATCAAAGTTTACCTTTCTGAAGTTCAACCTATGTCTGACTACATATAGCTTTTTCCCTTTCCCTTCTCTCTGAATCAGAGACTTTCCTTTTTCCTTTCCCTTCTCTCTGAATCAGAGACTCAGAGTGGCTTACAATCTCCTATATCTTCTCCCCCCACAACAGACACCCTGTGAGGTGGGTGGGGCTGAGAGGGCTCTCACAGCAGCTGCCCGAAAACTCCTGCAAGAGCTATAGCTGACCCAAGGCCATTCCAGCAGGTGCAAGTGGAGGAGTGGGGAATCATACCCGGTTCTCCCAGATAAGAGTCCGCACACTTAACCGCTACACCAAACTGGCTCTCCTGACTTATGGTAACTGACTTATGGTAATGTCAGCAAGGGGTTTTCAAGTCAAGAGAGGAGCAAAATGGTTTGTCATTGCCTTTCTCTGCATAGCAACACTGTACTGCCTTGATGGTCTCCCATTCAACCACAGCCAACCACAGCCAACCTCGCTTAGCTTCTGAGCTCTGAGAAGACTAGATTAGTCTGAGCCATGTAGGTTGCTTATGCTGAAGGCATCATGAAAATGTGAAGTTTTGAGGAAGAAGGTAAAGGAGAAGAGAGAGATGACATGTGTTTGTTCAGGGAGGAGCTCCAGGCAGGAATGCTAGAAAAGGAGAGTGCTCTAGTCCAGGGGTCTCCAAACTTGTTGAGCCTGTGGATGCTTTAGGAATTTTGAAAGAGGAGTAGTGGGGCTGACCACAAAATAGTTGCTGTGAGAGGTGGAACCAATCTCAAAATGGTATCAACAGAAATATAGTGTCCAGATCACGTGAGGTGATGGTTTCACTTTATTCTGCTCTGGTTAGACCTTACTCACAGTATTGTGTTCAGTTCTGGACACCACAATTTAAGAAGGATGTAGACAGGCTGGAATGTGTCCAGAGGATGGCAATGAAGATGGTGAAGGGTCTGGAGACCAAGTCCTATGAAGAAAAGTTGAAGGAGCTTGATATGTTTAGCCTGGAGAGGAGACAACTGAGAGATGATATGATAACCATTTTAAAGTGCTTGAAGGACTGTCATATAGAGGATGGTGCATAATTGTTTTCTTAATTTTTTTTTTAAATTCAACCTGTTTTTTTATTTCAACCTGCTGGTTCAGCCCCCTAGGGCAACAGAAAACAACTCTGACTCCTTTAGCTTTTCTAAAACTCTCTCTACAAGCACTGGCTATTTGTTTATATTCATTCTTGATTATAAGGCCCTTCTTCCATTTCCTAAATGAGTCTTCTTTTATTTCTCAAGTCTTTAGAAAGCTGTTTATAGAGCCACCTTGGCTTCTTTAGGTTCCTCCCATTTTTCCTTCTCATAGGAATCATTTGTAATTGTGTCTTCAAACCCCTCCCCCTTTTAAGGAATTCCCACCCATCTTGACCAGTTCTGCAGGGCCTGTAAGACAGCCCTCTTCCGGCTGGCATTGGAAACTGAATGCAGTTTTGATAGACCGCTGTTATATGTTTTATAATTTTACTGTTTTAACTGTGTAAGATGTTTTAAATTCAAAATTTATGTTAGATTTTATGTGTTGTGAGCCGCCCTGAGCCACTTCGGTGGGAAGGGCGGGATATAAATTGAAATAAACTTGAAACTTGAATTTCTCTTCTCGTTAAGTATTTCTGACCATGGGATTCTAGGGAATTGTCGCTATCCAACATGGGTTGTAGGTCATTAAGAATGCATTGGATTGGCTTGAGGTGTAAGTTATAGGTGGCCACCGGTGGTGTTCTGTTGTCATTTACTTTGGACTTGTAGCAAACTGTACATGGATATCATTCTGGCTTTTCCAATAATCTTTCTCACCATATCAGGAGGATGTTGTAGCTGCAAAAATGCCTGTTGCAGATCCTTCAAGAGAGTATCTCTTTCTGGGGGTTGGAGTAGAAGCGACTATAGTGTAGGGCTTGACTATACACAGTGAATTGTTTGATGTGGTTGGGGAGGTAGCTGGAGGCATCAGGGGCGGTGCTGGGGCTTTTGCTGCCTCAGGCCACCCCCATGCCTGTGTCTCCCCCCTCCCATGGGTGGTCAGAATGAGACTGCACAGCCTCTTTCACCCGCTCAGGACTGCCTCACTCCGAGACTGTCTCTCCTGCAAGGGGAGCAAGGCTGAGACACCTCGTTCATCTGCCCAGGGCTCAGGTGGGCAAAAGGGGTGGTAGGGCTGCTTTGCTGCCTTGCTCCAAGGCTGTCTCCCCTGCCAGAGGAGGTAGCATTGGAGCAAGGCCGCTCTCCTCCAAGCCCGGCTAGGAACCCAGGCTCAGAGGAGAGCACACACTGACGTGCCATAAGAACATAAGAGAAGCCGTGTTGGATCAGGCCAATGGCCCATCCAGTCCAACATTCTGTGTCACACAGTGACCAAATACACACACACACACACAGTGGCTAATAGCCACTGATGGACCTCTGCTCCATATTTTTATCTAACCCCCTCTTGAAGCTGTCTATGCTTGTACCCGCCACCACCTTCTGTGGCAGTGAATTCCACATGTTAATCACCCTGTGGGTGAAGAAGTACTTCCTTTAATCCGTTTTAACCTGACTGCTCAGCAATTTCATCGAATGCCCATGAGTTCTTGCATTGTGAGAAAGGGAGAAAAGTACTTCTCTCTCTACCCTCTCTATCCCATGCATAATCTTGTAAACTATCATCGCAGCCGATGTTTCTCCAAGCTAAAGACCCCCAAGCGTTTTAATCTTTCTTCATAGGGAAAGTGTTCCAACCCTTTAATCATTCTAGTTGCCCTTTTCTGGACTTTTTCCAATGCTATAATATCCTTTTTGAGGTGCAGTGACCAGAATTGCACACATTATTCCAAATGAGACCACACCATCGATTTATACAGGGGCATTATGATACTGACTGATTTGTTTTCAATTCCCTTCCTAATAATTCCCAGCATGGCGTTGGCCTTTTTTTATTGCAATCGCACACTGTCTTGACATTTTCAGTGAGTTATCTACCACAACCCCAAGATCTCTCTCTTGGTCAGTCTCTGCCAGTTCACACCCCATCAACTTGTATTTGTAGCTGGGATTCTTGGCCCCAATGTGCATTACTTTGCACTTGGCCACATTGAACCTCATCTGCCATGTTGATGCCCACTCACCCAGCCTCAACAGATCCCTTTGGAGTGCCTCACAATCCTCTCTCGTTCTCACCACCCTGAAAAATTTAGTGTCATCTGCAAACTTGGCCACTTCACTGCTCACTCCCAACTCCAAATCATTTATGAACAAGTTAAAGAGCATGGGACCCAGTACTGAGCCCTGCGGCACCCCACTGCTTACCGTCCTCCACTGCAAAGACTGCCCATTTATATTCACTCTCTGCTTCCTATTAATTAGCCAGTTTTTGATCCACAAGAGGACCTGTCCTTTTACTCCATGACTCTCAAGCTTTCTAAGGAGCCTTTGATTAGGAACTTTATCAAAAGCTTTCTGGAAGTCAAGGTAAACAACATCTATTGGGTCTTTTTTGTCCATATGTTTGTTCACCCCCTCAAAGAAATGCAACAGGTTAGTGGGGCAAGATCTTCCCTTACAGAACCCATGCTGAGTCTTCCTCAATAACCCCTGTTCATCAATGTGCCTACTCATTCAGTCCTTGAAAATGGTTTCTACCAACTTTCCTGGTATTGAAGTCAGACTGACTGGCCTGTAATTTCCCGGATCTCCTCTGGAACCCTTTTTAAAGATGGGGGTGACATTTGCTACCTTCCAGTCCTCAGGAACGGAGGCAGATTTCAATGAAAGATTACATATTTTTGTCAGAAGATCCACAAGTTCAACTTTGAGTTCTTTCAGAACTCTTGGATGTATCCCATCCGGACCTGGTGACTTATTAGTTTTTAATTCGTCTATCAGTTGTAGGACCTCCTCTCTTGTCACCTCAATCTGACTCCGGTCTTTCAACACCCCTTTCAAAATTAGTGGTTCTGGAGCGGGCAAACACTTCTCGTCTTCCACAGTGCAGACAGAGGCAAAAAATGCATTCAGTTTCTCAGCCATTTCCCTATCCTCCTTCAGTAATCCTTTTATCCTCACTGCCTCCCTGGCTGGTTTCCTGCTTCTAATATATTTGAAGAAATTTTTATTGTTGGTCTTTATGTTTTTTGCAATATGCTCCTCATAATCCCTTTTTGCCTGCCTGATCACAGTTTTGCATTTGATTTGCCACAGCCTGTGTTCCCTTTTATTAATCTCACTTGGACTAGCTTTCCACCACTTAAATGAGTCCTTTTTACAGCTTCCATTACTTTGTTTGCTAACCATGCAGGCCTTTTCTTATACCTGTTTGTGCCTTTCCTAACTTGTGGTATATATTTTATCTGAACTTCTAGGATTGTAGTTTTAAATAGCCTCCAAAATTCCCCAAGGCTTTTGACTGTATTTACCTTTCCTTTCAGTTTCCTCTTCACATGCCTCCTCATCTCAGAGTATTTACCCATTTTAAAGTTAAATGTGGTTGTGCTGGTCTTTTGGGGCAACTCTCTATTTATACAAATGGTGAAATCAATAACGTTATGGTCACTGCTCCCAAGCGGTGCGATCACTTTTACATCTCTCACCAAGTTTTTTGTCATTGTTAATATTTATATTGTTATTGTTACAATATATTAGTCATTTTGTCACTATAACCAATTGGTGATGTACTCATATGGATCCTAGCAACACCATCACTGGATCCAGCAACATCTGCCAGACCATCTCAGGTTCCAATCCTGCTCATCCTCTAATGTGATTGATGCCATCATATGTTAGCAGTGCCCTTTCACCCTCTACATTGGACAAATAGTCCAGTCCCTACAACAAAGAATAATTGGACACAAGTCTGACTTGAGAAACCACAACATTCAAAAATGAGTGGGGGAACATTTTATCCTTCCAGGACATTCAGTTATTGACCTAACAGTAGCAGTTCTCATCAGGGGAATTACAAAGGGAGATTATGGTTCAGACTGCTGAATTGCAACTGATAATGAAACCCAAGATAATGCATCCTCCTAGACTGAATTGAGACCAAGGTTTCCTGTCTCATTATCAATGCTAATTTATCTAAGTCTGTTACTCCTTTGCATATCATACCTAATCCTGTTATTGTCATTCACCTGCTATTGTCATTTAGCACCTGAAACCACTCCACTCTCCAAGATATAAGGACAGATGGATTCACATTCTAGCTGTATCAGAAGAACTGAGCAGTAACTCATGAAAAGTCACACTCTGCCACAAATTCTGTTAGTTTTTAAGGGGCTACTGGCCTCTTGCTCTTTTCTTATTGCAAAAATAGCAGAAAGCACAGTCCACCCAAAGTGATATTTTAAAGACTCATTGATTCTAATTGAAGACTTATGCTTAAATCCATCCATTTGACATCAGTGTGACTTAAAAGTGTTTCACTTCAGATGGATCATGCCCTGAGGTATTTCTTAAAGGGAGGAAATGTGAAAAAACATCTAACTGGTATGCTTCATATAAAGTAACTGTGAAAACTATCACTCATATTTGTTTCTTTCAAAAGAAAACTGAACTCTTTTCCCTGCACTCCAGTTTGTTGAGTCTACTTGTCATTCTTTCTTTGATATTCATTTGTTTTAGAATCCTGTGCCCACGGTTGGATTAGTTATTGTGCAAAAAAATAACCCCCAAAGTTCAAGTGCTGCTCCTGAAAACAAATAGCTATTGACTTTCATTAGCAAATCTGTGATGTTATCTAACCCCGCAAAGGCATTTGTGGTATGCCGTTTACATTGTATCTCCCGATTGTATAATCATTATTGATTTTCCTTCTGTGTAGTACCTATGTCAAACAACCTAATATATTTAAATGGTGATTATTTCAGCCATTTATCTATTATTAGATAAGATCAAAGGCAGTTAAACACACTGAAGATTGTGATAAGATAAATGTAGGGTGCAATCCACCCATCATGGCTTCTGTGTGAACTCCATTTGTTTCCTAGAGGCTGTGCAAGGAAACATTACCCCCCCCCCCAAAAAAAAACCAACCCGCAAAACTAAATGGAGGCAAATAGCAGAGAAACCTGTTGAATTCCACTAGGGTTGAATTCCACTATTTCTGAAAATGTGAAATTTTGAGGGTGGTGGCTGGGAACAGTTGAGTGTAGTGATGATGTGACACCGCTTCCAGTTAATGCTCTAGGAATTTCCCCTAATCTCTGTGATAAAGAACACAGAGACATGGGGAATTCCCAGAACATCACTATGGAGACCATTTTCCAACCATTTTTTCTCCCACTTTTTAAATGCTTGAGGATACGTGATTAGAGCTGGGGGGGGGGGGATTACCCAGCTTGGGTGGGTGGGTGGCCAGCCTAGGTTCCACTCTTGTGCAACTATGGCTGGCTTTTGGTGGGTGTGTTCTTCTAGACCAGGATCTGTGACAGCAGGAGGTAACATCATAAACTGGAAGCTAGAAAGTGGAGATGCAGTGGAGATAGCAGCGTACCAGTCTCCTCATATTTATATTGCAGCCAATCCAGCAACCTCCTACTGTCAGCCAGTTATAGATAACTATTGCATTCTTCTGTTCCCTTCAGTGACTAAAATAGGCTCTGAGAGGCCCATGGAAGCTCACTAGCTAGATTCCAGTCTCAGATCCTGGTTGGTATTTTGTTTTTAAACGGATGGTCAGACATAAAATACACTATTCAGGAAGAATGTCTGCAGTTCTAAAAGAACATTTTTGTAGTTCAAAAGTTATTTTCTGCCTCAAATTTGTTAAATTCCCAGTTCTGTGGCTTTTCTTTCACTTGACAATTAATTGGAATAATAGAATCACAGAGTTGGAAGGGACCTCCAGTCATCTAGTCCAATCCCCTGCACAATGCAGGAAACTCACAGATACCTCCCCCTAAATTCAAAGGATCTGCATTGCTGTCAGATGGACATTCAGCCTCTGTTTAAAAACCTCCAAGGAAGAAGAGCCCACCTCCTCCCAAGGAAGCCTGTCCCACTGAGGAACTGCTCTAATGGTCAGGAAATTCTTCCTAATGTTAAGCCAGAACCTCTTTTGATTTAATTTCAACCCATTGGTTCTGATCCTATTTTCTGGGACCACAGTGAACAATTCTGCATCATCCTCTATATGACAGCCCTTCAAGTACTTGAAGATGGTGATCATATCACCTCTCAGCCACCTCCTCTCCAGGCTAAACATGCCCGGATCCTTCAACCTTTCTTCATTGGACTTGATCTCCAGACCCCTCACCATCTTTGTTACAGGATGTTACAGAACTAAGGAAAGGAATAAACACATGAGGCTGACTAAGCAGTATAGTTACTGGTGTTATCTTGGCATTCCCTTCCATGGAATGGGCATATGCCCGCAGAAACTTTGAAAATAGAGGTTCATCAACACAGACTTCATTCCCTCATTAAGAATGGCACAAACCAGGAAAAATGAAGTTTGGTTTGTGGCATGTGAGGTTCATGATGTGGTAGAATGGTCACCACAGCATGCTAATGCTCCTACTTGCTTCATAGGCTTCTGATTTCTGACCCATGACCTGGTTTGTCCAGGCAGCTCGATGCTGGCAGGCATAGGGAGCCAAGAAGGACAGGTCACTGTCAAAAACAAGGCAGGGACAACAGGCTGGGATGAATAGGTGGGCTGGAGCCATCATGGTGATATTCGTGACAGCCTAAGATCTTGCAGCATGGTCATGGGGTGGGCAACAAGACTTCTTCAATGGCGTATATGGTTAGTGATCTTATATCCAGTATTGTGATTGGCAGTATTGTGAACTGTGCTGCTAGGTGGGGGTGGAGGAGGTTCAGGGGAGATGGATATTGAGAACATCACTCTAGGTGCCAGCTCTAGGCTGGGGATCTCAGTTATCCAAGGCCGAGGGAGGTATGGTGGTGGGAGAAGGTCTTGGTATGGAAGGGGACAGAGATATGGCTATGCTCGGTCCCCTTCCAACCTTCATCCCATCCCAAGAAACACTGATGAGAGGACTTGGACTTCTTACTCCCCTTCGACACTGATGTTATGTAATGCCAGGTCCATAAATAATAAGACCAGGACACTGCAGGACTATCTTGCAGCTCATTCCATGGACCTGGCTTGTGTGACTGAGACCTGGGTTCAGGAGGGCGAGACAGTCACCTTGAAAGAACTTGCCCTGCCAGGTTTCTCAGTCTTACATCAGTCCTGAACTTGGGGGCAGGGGAGTGGGGTGGCCTTGTTCATCTGGGAGGCTTTCTTCTTCAAGTCATTCCCCATCCCAAGGATCACTGGGATTGAATGTGTTGGCCTGGTGTGGGAGTCTGAGGTGAGTCTGGCTATCTGTTTGGTATACTGACTACCTAGCGCATCAGCAGACAGCCTTCTGGGCCTGTTGGAGGCGGTGGCTGGCTGGGCATTGGAGTACCCATGGCTACTGGTCCTGGGAGACTTCAGTGTTCATGTGGATGGCCCCCTGCCTCTGTCCAGGCCACAGAACTGGTGTCTTCCATGGGACTCCACCAATATGTCTCAGGCCGCACACATCAAGCAGGCCACACATTGGATTTTATCATTGGCATGGGGTTGAATCTGACCTCAAAGGAGGAGGTACCATGGTAAGACCATTTGGTATTGAAGGCCTGGCTGATCATTCTCACCCCTCCCCCCCCATATAGGTGGCAAGTTGATTTTTGCTTGCCCACAGAGACTATTGGGTTCCAGAATGCTCTGCGGAATCCACAGCCCTCCTGCATTTATTTATTTTATTTATTTATTTAGGATTTATATCCCGCCCTTCCCACAAGTAGCTCAGGGCGGCTTCCAAAAATTGGTCAACATAAAATTAAACACTTTTAAATATATAGGCAATTAAATATTTAAAACAGTTAAAACCTTAAAACCAATAAACATTCCAGTTACATATAAAACAGACGTCTGGCAAGCTATATTGAGTTCTCATCTTAGCTAGGTGTAGGCTAACCGGAAGAAGGTCCCGCAGGGCCCTCACCTCCTCCGGCAGCTGGTTCCACCATGTAGGGGCCATAACGGAGAAGGCCCTTTCTCTGGTGGATTTCAAGCGGGCTTCTTTTGGCCCAGGGATAGTGAGGAGGTTTTGTGTTCCCGACCTCAGTGCTCTCTGGGGAACCTGTGGGAAGAGACGGTCCTTCAGGTAGGCAGGTCCCAGGACATATAGGGCTTTAAAGGTAATAACCAGCACCTTGTACCGGACTCGGTATATCACTGGAAGCCAGTGCAGGGTCCGAAGACCAGGCCGAATGTGTCCCCACTTTGGGAGACCCAATAACAGCCGGGCCGCGGCATTCTGCACCAGCTGTAATTTCCAAGTTCGGGACAGGGGCAGCCCCATGTAGAAGGCATTGCGGTAGTCCAACCTCGAGGTGACGGTAGCATGGATCACTGTTGCTAGGTCGTCGCGCTCCAGGAATGGGGCCAGCTGCCTTGCCCGCCTAAGATGAAAGAACGCGGACTTGGCAGCTGCTGCTATCTGAGCCTCCATCTTTAGGGAAGGCTCCAATAGCACCCCCAAGCTCCTGACCCTGTCCGCCGCTATCAGCGGCGCACCGTCAAAAACTGGTAGGGGGATTCCCCCCCCCCCCGGGCCGTGGTGACCCAAGCAAAGAACCTCTGTCTTCTCCGGATTTAGCTTCAGCCCACTCAGTCTGAGCCACTCAGCCACGGCCTGTAGTGCCCGTTCAAGATTTTCCAGGGCGCAGACCGGCCGGCCATCCATCAGTAGATAGAGCTGGGTGTCATCAGCATACTGGTGACACCCTAGCCCGTACCTTCGGGCAATCTGGGCAAGAGGCCGCATGTAGATGTTAAATAACATCGGGAAGAGAACCGCCCCTTGGGGCACACCACAATCGAGTGTGCACCTCCGGGATAGTTCCCCCCCAATTGCGACCCTTTGTCCCCGACCTTCCAGGAAAGAGGAAAGCCACTGTAAGGCCAACCCCTGAATCCCTGCGTCAGCGAGGCAGCACGTCAGTAGCCGATTGTCGACCGTGTCGAACGCAGCCGACAGGTCTAACAGCATCAGCACCGCCGAGTCGCCCCGATCCAGATGCCGTTGAAGGTCATCCACTAGGGCGACCAACACCATCTCCGTCCCATGCCCCGGGTGAAAGCCGGACTGAAATGGGTCTAGGACGGAAGCGTCCTCCAGGAAAGTCTGTAACTGCATCGCCACTGCCCTCTCAATAAGTTTGCCCAAAAAGGGCAAATTTGAGACCGGCCGATAGTGTGCCAATTGGGCCGGATCTAAAGATAGTTTTTTTAGGAGGGGACGGACCACAGCCTCTTTGAGCGGTGATGGAAAATGCCCTTCCATCAGGGATCTATTTATGATATCCCATATAGGATATCTGAGATCCCTCTGGCAGGATTTAATAAGCCAGGAAGGGCATGGGTCCAATTTACAAGTTGTTGGGCGAGCCGATAAGAGAATCCTGTCAACTTCCTCCAGGCTGAGGGGGCTAAAGCCATCCAGAGTATAATCCGAAGACAGGCTCGGGGCCTCGGTTTCGCTGACTGTCTCAAAACTGGCAGGTGGGAAATAGCCTCACAGCCTATTTCCAATTCAATAGAATTTGGTCTGCCTTGCGGCAGCATTGTAAATTCTCTAATTATGTCAAACAATTGTGCCGGGCGCGAAGTTGCGGACGCAATCTTAGCCGCAAAGAATACCTTCTTTGCAGATTTGATTGCCATCTCATAGGCCTTCAAACTCTCTCTATAAGATGTTCGGGTCACTTCGTCTCGAGTACACCGCCATTGCCTCTCCAGTCGTCTGAGTCACCTCTTTTGTTGCCGCAGCTCCCGGTTAAACCAAGACGACGGCTTCGAACGGGGGCACAGAGGGCACCTGGGTGCGATCTCCTCGATGGCCCTGGAGAGCCCATCATTCCAGGACTCTACCAGATCATCCAGGGAATCGCCAGTGGGCCAGGTGTCCCGCAGGGCCGTTAAGAACCGTTCCGGGTCCATCAGGCTCCGCGGGTGAGCTAAAATACGCTCTCCGCCTAAACAGGTTTTGGGTGACACCTCCACACGAGCCTTAAGGGCAAAGTGATCTGACCATGGCACTGCTTCCATTGCAATATCAGTCACTGATATTCCGGCCACAAAGACCAGGTCTAATATGTGTCCCGCCTGATGAGTGGGTGTTGTAACAACCTGGGAGAGTCCTAGTGTCGCCATGGATGATACCAGGTCCATCGCCTGGCTGGAGGCCACGTCGTCAGCATGGACATTGAAGTCACCCAAGACGACAAGCCTTGGGTGCTCCAACGCCCAGCCTGCCGCGGCCTCCACCAGGGATGGTAAGGTGCCGGCCGGTGCATTAGGCGGTCTGTACACCAGCCAGATCGCCAACCCCTCCCCAACATCCCACATCAGGCCAACACATTCAATGCCCGGGATCTCTGGAGCTGGAAGAGCCCTAAAGGAGTAAGCCTCTCGTATGAGAAGTGCCACCCCACCCCCCCGCCCGCTAGTCCGTGACTGGTGAAAGACCGAGTATCCTGGGGGAACGGTCTGGGAAAGAGCTACCATCTCCCCCTCATGCACCCAGGTCTCGGTCACGCAAGCCAGGTCCATGTCCTGTTCGGACAGAAACTCCAGCAGGACAGAGGTCTTATTATTAATGGACCTGGCATTGCATAACACCAGTGACGGAGGCGAGTAATTCAACCTGGCCCTACTACCTGTCACCGTCGGGATGGGATGAAGGCTGGAAGGGGGCCGAGCACCCTTGTGTCTCGATCTCCTTCCCTTGTAGTTTTGCCTCGTCCCACCGTCATATCTTCCCCTCCCCAGGAGCACTGGAATCCCCAGGCCAGTCATCTCCTGTTAGTGCCCCCCTATCCAATGGAACCAATCTCTAGATGAGCTGATAGGAGACTGGAATTCCCGTCTCACTGAAGCCATTGAGAAGACATCCTCTCTGCTCCCATGGGAAATC
Source organism: Heteronotia binoei (assembly GCF_032191835.1). Lineage (NCBI taxonomy): Eukaryota > Metazoa > Chordata > Lepidosauria > Squamata > Gekkonidae > Heteronotia > Heteronotia binoei. The sequence goes on along the minus strand of NC_083236.1, from coordinate 4,999,971 downwards.
ATCCCCCTGGTATACAGAAGAACTCAGGGGGATGAAACAGGAGCTCAGATGACTAGAGCAAGTTTGGCAGTGTACTCACAATGAGGCAACCTGAACATTCCATAGGACACTTGTGAAAGCCTATGAGATGGCAGTGAAGGCTGTGAAGAGGAAATTCTACTCAGCCTCCATCGCATCAGCAGACACACACCAAGCTCAATTGTTTAGGGTAATCCGGTCGTTAACATCCCTCACACCAAGAGGTTCAAACAGTGGTAGAAATTTGGCTATTGATTCAGAGGCATTTATGAGTTTTTTTGCAGATAAAGTCCTGTTGCTCCGTTGCGACTTGCCTGCCAATCTTGATACAGTAAGTGAATTGTAGGCCCCTTGGCCATTTTTGGGTTCAGTTTTTGACTCTTTCAATCTGCTTTCCTCTTCCAATGTTGACAGAGTCCTGAGTGCTGTTAGACCCACCACTTGCTTACTTGACCCATATCCCTCATGGCTGGTTAAGGCTGATGATGAGAGGATCCGGGGCCCTATGAAGGAAATCATCAACTTATCAGTGTTTCCAGAGGGCTTCAAGGAAGCAGTGGTCTTACCGCTCTTAAAAAAGCCGATGGATCCTTTAGATCCAGCCAATTACCGCCCAGTTTCAAACTTGCCATTTCTGGGCAAGGTAATTGAGAGAGCGGTAGCCAAGCAGCTTCAGGGCTTTCTAGAGGACACATCAGGGCTAGACCCATTCCAGTCTGGTTTCTGCCCTGGCCATGGGACTAAGATTGTCCTGGTTGCTCTAATGGATGACCTCCATATGCAGCTGGATCGAGGTGGGGCGGCGCTGTTATTGTTAGACTTTACAGCAGCGTTCAACACAGTTGACTATGCATTGTTGACTCACCACCTTACCGAAATGGAAACATGCAGGGTGGCCTTGCAATGACTTTCCTACTTTCTGTACAGTCAGGGACAGTGGTGCATGGTGAGGATGTGTCCACTAGATATCCCCTCTTGTGTGGGGTTCCACAAACGGCACTCCTTTCCCCCGAGTCAACAAACTCATCAACAAAAAGAACTTCTACTCTGCCTTGCTGCAAGGGTCTGTTGATCACACCAGACATTTAATGGATGTGGTTATTGGCCATCGTTGAAACATTATAGATGCAGGAGAGTTTGTATTGGGTAACCCAATCATCATTATTGAGGGAGTTCAAGTGCCACTGTTCATACTGGCAGATGCAGCTTACCAATTGAGAAGGTGGCTTATTACCTCTTACATGGAGAACCTGGCCTCAGAGGAGGCACACTTTAACAAAGCATATAACTGGGTCTGGAACATTGCAGAGTATGCCTGTCAGAACTTGTAACTTTCATATATGCTGTGAGCCACCCTGACTCCATATTGCAGGCCCACACTAACACATGATGCTTTGCCTCTGTAACTAACACCAAATGCTTTGCATTTCAAACACCCTGTGATCCTTGGAGGGTGACAGATAACCTCTGGTCAACATCTGCAGATGGCCATTTGAAGCCAGGCCGAACAGGCCTTCTCAGCGGGAATGCATCCTCCCTTCTGATAACGATCCCTGAGAATGAGACACTTGTCTGTACCCTGTGTGAAAGATGGTTTTATTGTTGCTGTCCTAACCACATAAAATGTAACTAGATGCCAGGCCTAGGCATCAGTGTTATCTTGTAGCTTCAGCACTGTAGTTCTCGAATAAACGCCTATACTTTGTAACAAGTTTGGACTCTGTTTGACGTTCTGCCAGTTCTGACATTATAACACTGATCCCAGTATTCTGGGACTTATCCGAACTGGCAACCTGGCTGAATGGCAGCAAAGGCTCCAGACACCGGAGAGCCCAGCACACCCCCGGAGGATAGGCCGCTAGAGCCCGGGGTGAACGCGGTGAGACGCAAGATCAAGCGCACTTCTCCACGGACGCTTTCCCCTCGCGGAGTTGGAGCCCGAGAAAGTCGACCGCCACCATGGACGCCGCGGACGCGAGATACCGGGTGCTCGCCACCGGCGCGGGGGGAGATGAAGAGGATCCCGGATGGGATGAAGGAATCGCCCCCGGCGGGGGTGGGGACCCGGATCCGAGCACTCCGCAACGAGCTGTTCGACTGGGTGAGGGACATCCACGACCAGGTCCACATGTCCCGCATGCAGATGGCAGAAGAAATGCAACAACAGATAGGCGCCCTTCGCGACCAGATCCGCGCCCTGCAAGGAGCCCTGCCGGCCGCCCCAGCAGGACCGCCCGGAGGGGGGCCCACACCCCAGCCGGCCCCAGGCCCCCCAGCCCTGCTGCCTGCCAGGCCTGGTGATGGAGGGGGGAGGTCCCGTAGAGCCACCAGCACCGCCCCCCCCGGCACCGGCACCGGCCGGTCCCCCACCCACCGCGCCAGCGGCCCCGGGGGCTCCCACGGCACCACCGGCCCCGGCGGGCCCCATGGCTCCAGCGCCCCCGGCACCGGTCCCGGGCCCTGTACCAGTGGGGCCGCCACCAGCCGCCCCAGGAGGGGGCGACGGGGGGGGGGCGCACGGGAGCTGAAGATCACCTTCGATGGGGATGGGGACGAGGTGGAGTACTTAACCATCCAGTGCAACAGCTTTTTCACGCACTGGGGAGCAAGTTACCCCATGGAGGCGAGCTGTGTGGACCACATCGCCTCCAAGTTGAAAGGGGCCGTCAGGAAGTGGTACGTGGGGCTCTACACCGGGCGCAAGCCCGAGTTGGCCACGGTGGCCGATTTTCTCCAGGCGATGCTATGGCAGTATGGAGACCCCCTCTGAGAAGAGAAGGCCATCGAAGCCCTCCAGAGAATCGAACAGGGGAACCGCACCACCCGCGAGTACGCCACCGAATTCATGGGCCACTGTGCGGCGGCGAGCGGATGGAGCGAGGTAATGAAGTACACCGCTTTCAAGAATGGGCTGAACGCAAACATCCTCGACCAGTGCTACCATCAGGGGTGGCCCGACACCCTGGTCGGCTGGATCCAACTGGCTGGAGAAGTGGAGACCAACCTGCAGCATGTCGGAATGCGCCGCCAACAGCAGCTGGGGAAGAAAGGGGGAAAGCCAGCCCAAACTACCAGCAAACCAGAGGGGAAATGGTCCCCGACCACCTCCACTCCCGTGGCGACCAGCAGGAAGTGCTTCAGGTGCGGGGACCCGGGGCACCTCGCAGCCAATTGCCCCGTGAAGCCACAGCCAACCCCTACCACGTCCAAGCCGCCCGCGGGGACCCCGAAGAAAGGCGGGGGCCGCACCAAGGAGCCCAGTCGGGGCACCATCGCCGCTTCCATGGCGATTGACGAGGATTTTACCACCATTGCCGAGTCCAGCGAGGAGTCGTGGGACCAGGAGTCAGCAGAAAACTGCAACGACCTGCTTTAATCGGTGCCGCAAAGCAGGTCCGGGAGACACCGGCACCAATGACGGTGAGAGTTACCGGGGAACTTTTATTCATGGCAGTGACAATGTTGAACCCCAGCCTAAAGCGCTTTATGCACGCCCGAGCCCTAATTGATTCCGGGTGCACCAGGGACATTATCACCCCATGGCTAGTGGAAGCCCTGGACCTAACCCGGTCCCCCTTGCCCCACCCCATCCAATTTGAGCAGATGGACGGGTCGGTGATGAAGGGGGAACCCTGCACGCACGAGACTCAGGCGGTCCCAGTAGGGACGGAAAACCACTGGGGGATTGAGACATTCGTAATAGCCCCGTCCTCCTCTTTCGACGTAGTAGTGGGAGCGGGGTGGTTAGCACGGCACCAGCCGGACATACGGTGGGAGGAGCAGATTGTACGTTTCCCCGACTGGCGGTGTGAGCACCACCACTGGCGCCCCGAATGGGGACCCAAGGTGCCGCCTCAAAATGAGAGGCTCTGCCTTACGATAGAGGAGGTAGGATCGATCCCGGAGGAATACAGGGATCTGAGAAAGGCCTTTAGCGAACAAGAAGCGGATGAACTCCCCCCACACCGCCCCACTGACTGTGCCATTGAGCTGATACCGAGGCAAGAACTACCAAAAGCCAAACTGTATTCCATGGGTTGGGCGGAGAAAGCAGAACTGAAAAAGTTTATTGACAAAAACCTGAAGCGGGGGTTCATCAGGCCGGCCACGGCCCCCCACGCGGCCCCCGTCCTGTTCCGAAAGAAAAAGGACGGCAGTCTGAGACTTTGCACAGATTTTCGCGGGATAAACGGGATTTCTATGTCCAACGCCTACCCGATCCCGCTGATAAAGGACCTACTGAGCACCGTGGCTGAAGGCAAGGTGTTCACCAAACTCGACCTCCGCGATGCGTACTTCCGCGTGCGAATCAAGGAGGGCGACGAGTGGAAAATGGCGTTCAACATGCCAATGGGGCAATTTGAGTACTTGGTGATGCCCTTCGGACTTCAGGGGGCACCCGGGGTGTTTATGAACTTTATCAATGAAGTGTTGAGAGAGTACCTGTATAAGGGGGTGGTGGTTTACCTGGATGACATCATTATTTACTCGAAAGACCTTGAATCACATGTACCATTAGTGAGAAAAGTGTTAACCACCCTGTATCAAAACAAATTGTATGCCAAACTGTTGAAATGTGAGTTCCACAAGACGGAACTAGACTATCTGGGGTTTCGGGTGTCGGGGGAAGGATTAGCGATGGACCCTGCGAAAATCCAAGCAGTCTTAGATTGGGAACCTCCCCAAACCCGACGGCAGCTCCAATCGTTCCTCGAGTTCGCAAATTTTTACCGCGGGTTCATTAAGGGGTTCGCCAGAGTCATGTTGCCCCTAACAGAGCTCCTCAAAACGAAGTGGAAAGGGGAGGAGGCGAAAAAACCCGGCGCGCGGCTAACCTGGTCACCTGAGTGCCAGCGCGCCTTTGATGAACTCAAACGACTGTTCACGTCGGAACCAGTCCTGGCCCACCCCAACGAACTAAAACCCTTTGTGGTGCAATGTGACGCTTCCGACGTCGCGGTGGGGGCAATATTAATGCAGAAAGATGATGAGGGGGGGCTCCGACCCTGTGCTTACATTTCACACAAATTCTCAAACGAACAGAGAAACTGGTCAGTGTGGGACAAGGAAGCGTTTGCCGTCACGTTTGCCTTAAAAACATGGCGGTCGTGGCTAGAAGGGGCATGAGTCCCATTCGAAATTTGGACTGATCACAAGAACTTAGAGGCCCTGACCGGCCGCCGCAAACTGACCGCCAAACAGATACGGTGGGCGGGATTTTTCGCCAAATTCGACTTTGTACTGAAACACATCCCTGGGACCAAAAACTTCTTGGCCGACGTGCTGTCGCAAATGCCCCAACATGACAGCCAAAGAGAGGAAGTGATAGACTCCCTCATTCCCCCCTCGGCAGTGGCGGGGGGGGTCACTACCCGGTCTGGGAAGCAAACAGGAGCCCCTGAGTTAAAAGAAAGAGAATGCTTCGTGGCCGAGACGGAAGCGGAGGGGAGGGAACGGCCCAAAGGGACAGAAAAAGGGGAGGGGGGACTCTGGTTCTACAAAGGGAAAATTTACGTACCCAAAAGTCTGAGAAAGGAAGTGCTCGAACAGTGTCACTCCAGCCGCTTGGCGGGGCACTTCGGCTATGTGAAAACTCTAAATCTGCTAACCCGGCAATTCTGGTGGCCCCACTTGAAAAGAGACGTGTCGGAGTTCATAAGTTCCTGCCCGACCTGTATCATGGCAAAACGAAGAGGGGGGGAAACCACCGGCCACCTAGTGCCCCTCCCCACGGCAACCAGACCCTGGTCGGTGGTGTCAATGGATTTCATAGTCGAACTGCCCCCCTCGCAGGGGAAAACAGTGATCCTGGTGGTGGTAGATACATTCTCCAAACAAGCGCATTTCATCCCCTGCAAAAAATTGCCCAATGCCAAGAAACCTGCACAACTATTCTTTAACCACGTGGTCCGCCTACACTCATTCCCAGACAAGGTCATTAGTGACCACGGGCCTCAGTTCGTTGCCAACTTCTGGCGGGAGTTTTGCAAAATCACTGGAATAGAGCAGGGGCTCAGCTCAGCCTATCACCCCCAAACAGACGGACAGACGAAGAGGGTGAACGGGCTTCTAGAGCAATACCTCCGGTGTTTCATTAACTACCAACAAACAAACTGGGTGGAACTGTTAGCTTTTGCAGAATATGGGTACAACAACAGCCTCCACAGCTCCACCAAAACCTCCCCCTTCCAGATAGTGAGTGGGTATGAAGGGAAACCCTTTCCACACCTCCCCCTACCGGCAGGATCCCCCGAACCAACCTCTTGTCAGCAATGGTGGGAGGGAATACGCAAAGGGTGGAAAGTGATCCAAGAAAATCTGGACGAGGCCAAAGAAGAGTACAAACGCCACTTCGACAAGAAGCACGCCCCTCAGTGGGAGTTCAAGGAGGGGGAGCAAGTATTTTTATCCACCAAGAACCTCCCTCTCCCTCAAGCGTGCCGCAAACTGGCCTACAAATACTTAGGGCCGTTCAGAATAAAAAGAGTGATTAACAAAGTGAGTGTAGAATTGGAATTGCCCAAATTGCTGAGTAAGATCCACCCTGTTTTTCATTGCAGCCTTCTTCGCAAAGATCCTGGAGCTAAATCTTGGCACCCTCGCCCTCCAGAGCCACCTCCTACTCGAGTGAAGGGCCAGAGCCACCATGAGGTGCAGGAGATCCTGGACTCAGTGGTCAGGTGAGGGGTACTGTACTACCTCATCAGGTGGAAGTACTTTCCCCCGAGCTGTGACGAGTGGGTCAAAGCTAGCGATGTAGCCACTCCCCAATTGCTTAAGAAATTCCACCTGCTGTACCCACACAAGCCCAAGGCGAAGAGCTTAGGGGGGGCAGTATGTCAGAACTTGTAACTTTCATATATGCTGTGAGCCACCCTGACTCCATATTGCAGGCCCACACTAACACATGATGCTTTGCCTCTGTAACTAACACCAAATGCTTTGCATTTCAAACACCCTGTGATCCTTGGAGGGTGACAGATAACCTCTGGTCAACATCTGCAGATGGCCATTTGAAGCCAGGCCGAACAGGCCTTCTCAGCGGGAATGCATCCTCCCTTCTGATAACGATCCCTGAGAATGAGACACTTGTCTGTACCCCGTGTGAAAGATGGTTTTATTGTTGCTGTCCTAACCACATAAAATGTAACTAGATGCCAGGCCTAGGCATCAGTGTTATCTTGTAGCTTCAGCACTGTAGTTCTCGAATAAATGCCTATACTTTGTAACAAGTTTGGACTCTGTTTGACGTTCTGCCAGTTCTGACAATGCCTTTGGTGCATTGGCAGTGCCTGGCCACTCCTTTACTGGTACAAGAGGAGAATATCAATGTGGCTTTGGCAGCTTGTGTAATCCTTCACAACCTGTGTGAGGAGCATAGACATAGGATTCCTGTCCAATCCAAGGATGCACCACCTGTAGCCTTCCCTGTGTTGGAGGATCTGCCAGAGAGAGCTGAGGATGAAAGACAACTCTTGGAGGGCAGGGGTATGTGGTCAGCCATCACTGTGTGACTGCAGAGACACCAAAGACTTATATATAAAGTTTATATATATATAAACTGATTGATGGTGCTTTAAATGTTGTTTGAATTTATCTAAGAGGTTTGATTTTGATGCTCAAAACAGTTATGTGTTACATTCCAACAGTCTTTGATTATAATAATAATAATAATAAAATTTTATTTATACCCCGCCCTCCCCACCGAGGTAGGCTCAGGGCGGCTTACAGAGTGTGGCAAAAGCCATATTAAACAATAAAACAATTATACATTCAGTACCATTTAAAATTACCATTAAATTACATAATATAAAATCTAAAATCAATCTAAAATAATCTTATCTTATTGCTAACTCGATTGTTGATGTTAGTGATGGCATGGTGTTCATTTCAGGTTTCATCTTGGAAGGCTAGCCGGAAGAGGGCGGTTTTGCACGCCCTACGGAATTGGTTAATATCCCGCAGGGCCCGCACCTCTTCCGGCAGCTGGTTCCACCATTGGGGTGCTTTTATAGAGAAGGCCTGTTCTCTGGTTATTTTTAGTTTGGCCTCCTTTGGCCCAGGTACTTCCAGAAGGTTTTGTGAGCTGGATCGCAGTGCTCTCTGGGGAACATATGGAGAGAGGCGGTCCCTAAGGTAGACAGGTCCTCGGCCATATAGGGCTTTAAAGGTAATAACCAGCACCTTGTAACGAACTCGGTAAATAACTGGCAGCCAATGCAGTTCCCGCAGCCCAGCTCGCACATGTTCCCACCGAGGTAGGCCCAATAGCAGTCTGGCTGCTGCATTCTGCACTAGCTGCAGCTTCCGGGTTCGGCACAGGGGCAGCCCCATGTAGAGGGCATTACAGTAGTCTAGCCTCGAGGTGACCGTTGCATGGATCACTGTTGCCAGGTCATTGCGCTCCAGGAAGGGAGCCAACTGCCTCGCCCGCCTGAGGTGGAAAAAGGCGGATTTGGCAGTGGCTGCTATCTAGGCCTCCATTGTCAAGGAAGACTCCAGTAGCACTCCCAAGCTCCTGACCCTGCGCACTGGTATCAGTGACACACCGTCAAAAGCTGGAAGGGAGATCCCTCCCTCCGGACCACCACGCCCTAGACAAAGGACCTCTGTCTTTGCTGGATTCAGTTTCAGCCCACTCGACCTGATCCAGTCTGCCACGGCTTGCAGCGCCCGGTCCAGGTTTATAGGAACATCGGCAGCCCAGCCGTCCATCAATAGATAGAGCTGGGTGTCATCCGCGTACTGGTGACAACCCAGCCCATATCTCCGGGCAATCTGGGCAAGGGGGCGCATGTAGATGTTAAATAACATCGGGGAGAGAACTGCTCCCTGAGGCACCCCACAGTTGAGTGAGTGTCTCTGGGACAGCTCCCCCCCAATTGCCACCCTTTGTCCCCGACCCTCCAGGAAAGAGGAAAGCCACTGCAAGGCTAGCCCCTGAATCCCTGCGTCGGCGAGGCGGCGGGCCAGCAGCCGGTGGTCGACCATATCGAACGCGGCCGAAAGGTCTAACAATAGCAATACTGCCATACTGCCTCAGTCCAGGTGTCGCCGGAGATCATCCATGAGGGCGACCAGAACCGTCTCTGTCCCATGGCCCGGGCGGAAGCCGGACTGGGATGGATCCAAAGTGGAAGCGTCATCCAGGAAGCTCTGTAACTGCAACGCCACAGCCCTCTCTATAACCTTGCCCAAAATGGGCAAGTTTGAGACTGGCCGGTAGTGAGCCAATTCGGCCGGGTCGGATGTAGCTTTTTTCAGGAGGGGGCGGACCACTGCCTCTTTCAGAGGGGTTGGAAAAGAACCCTCCAAAAGAGATCTATTTATGATGTCCCGTATATATTATCAATATATAAAATTATTCACTTAATAAAGACTATTAATCTTCATTACAGTACTGAGCCACTTTGGGGGGGGGGGGGGAAAGGCCCTAGTACTTAGGCTGCCTGTCCAGGAAGTTAGTTTCTGAGGCTGCTGCCCACTCAGCCATAAGAGCCTCACCATGGAATGTCAACATTGACCATGCTTGTTAAATCCGTGTTGTGCAGAGTTCTGTATTCTGTGATCCATTTCATGACATCTTGTCATGGCTATTTTAGGAGTTTGTGAGCATCTTCTTCCCACTTTGATTTGCCACACGCACCCTGGAAGCAAATGGGAAATTTAAGCAAGGGTCAACAGAGGAAGATAGGCACTATGGTAGAAGACATCCAGTTGGAATTTGCTCCTGGTTCCCACTTTATAGTCTGGATTGATTAAACTATTCACACATCTCCCACAGTCTGAAGTGAGCAACACTGTCAGTCTGCTGGCAGGGAGGTGTAACATTGCCTGGGACCAGTTACTGGTGAGGTAGTTGTCGAGGTGTTTGATGTGTTGGGTTGAACCAATGACCTATTTTGAAAGGAAGCTGTGATTAACTTATGTGGTGGCTTTAGTGTGTTTTTTTCTGCTATAGTCTCCACTTGAGGGCAGTCCATGAAAGAGACAGATTACTTTCTCTTAGTGAGTGGGTGAATACTCTTTGGTGGTTTGTAAAGGCAGCCTGCCCATTGCAGGTAGTTAAGCTGGGTCCATCCCAGTTTCAAGAAGAATGGAAGACTAGGCTTTGCCAAGGTGCTTTGCTATTCAAGGCAGCCTCCACTTTAAATGCCTCAGGCCATGATATACCATTAACTGCTCACCAATGTTGACACTTTATCACCAATGCAATAATTCAAAAGTACAGCACAACTGGGTAAGCAGAAGATCATTTCAAATCCCCACTCCCCCCCCCCTTTATATTTTCTGTGAGTTTGGAATGTAACTTTGCATTGCTGACTGACACAAACCTCAGTAATGGCTCCATCAACTATTTTAATGCACCAGTGCAGCTAGTGACCAAGCATCTCCAATTTTGGCTTCTCGCACCTAACTACACAGGCATTTCAATTTGCAACCTAACCATTCTCAGCCCAAGCACACAGAGGAGATGGGGACAGTTAGGAAAGGGGTTTACTGGCAGGAAAAGGATATTGTGAGGATGCTGTGGGCCCTAAACAACTTGAAGGCTGGGGAAAGGGTCATGCCATCGACCCATATGAAGACACAGTATTTGAGCAGGTGGTGTAAATCTTGAGTGCTTGGCAGACCAATGCATGGCCAAATTTAAGTGGGGAAAGTAGCTTTTTTTGGCACCCTGGAAGATTGGCATGCTCTCCACATCTGCACATCTCCTACAACTATGGCAACTGGGAAGAAAACCTGGGTGGAGAGAATATCACTCTCTCAGTGAGTACCTGGACACTCCTCCCCACCCCACCCCGCAAAGTGCTGCCCTTACTGATCTTGATTTGAGATGTCTGAATTAGTTTCCAATTACAGGCTGTGAAATGGGTACAACTGTGGTTGGGGGGGTACTTGTGGATCTCACATTGTGCAGGGGGTTGGACTAGATGACCCTGAAGGCCCCTCCAACACTATGATTCTATGACACCATCAGCAGGATCCAGATGACCCAAAAGGAGACAAGCCCTGGTCACCAGCACTCCTCTCCAGCAAGTGAGTCACATGGATCACAATCACAAGGTGAAAGTGTCTGATGTAGGGAAAGGAGGAATAGATGCTGTAGGTGTCAAACATACAAGTTATTCTTAATATAAAGCTGTATTGTTTAGTCTCTTACTTTGCTGGTGCATATCAAAGCTATGTAACCCATTCTCTAGATCACACCTCTTGTAACAGATGCAGGAATGCCTGCTTTGAAGAGAGTGCCTCCCGGGACAATTCCCAGGCCTGAGCCTGGGACCCAGGATGTTGCTAACCACAAAAGATAGCCAAATGCATAATTGTAGCCTTTCACACACCTGTGTTAGAATCCCTAGCTTTCTCTAATATCTCTTTGATGCATCCCTTAAAGCCAGCTGCTATGTGTTATACTGTATCACTTTCAACCTGTTCCATCCATGAGCACAATGGATTATCAATAAACTAAGACTTTGTATCCAAATCATCGCTTGGTTCTTTTGAAACTCCTATGCTTAACATTATGAAAGTGATCCACATTAAAGTTCAGCTGACCTGGCAACTTTCGAACAGAATGGCTGAAGGCGTTCCAGATAACAGCGAACCTATTAATCCACTGGAGAGAGGGCTGGGAGACAGAATAGAGGTGCGGACCCCGCCCCCCCCCATGGCACATCTTGGACGCAAGGAGAGTTGCGGGGCGCGGGTCCCCTCTAAACATAAAACAACTTTTCATCACCCCACGGAAGTGGGAGCCGCGAACTTCAACCACCCAGATGGAGGAAGCCCCAGCCCAATGAGATGCCATCCTGACGAGGCGTACCCATGGAGGAAGGGGTTGCAGAGCCCCGGGAGGTGAGCAAGAGGGCAACCCACCCAAGGAGGATGATGAATGGAGGGAGCCCCGACCCGATGACAGTGGTGGGGGGCTCCGACTCTGAAGATGAAGATGGAGGCAAGGGACCGGGTGAGCCAGATATCCTCGAAACGATGAGGGGTGAGATGGCTACCATGGCGAGGGGCTTGAGGGATGAAATCCAGGCCAATGCCCCCTTCATGGCCCAAGAGATGCGGAGGCAGATCGATTGCTTGCTGAGACCGGGGGACCTGAGAGGGATACCGGGGATCCCGGGGGGAAGACCATCCCTAGCTCCCTGCTCAGCCAGCGATACTTCCACCCCTGATCCCGGCCCTGCCGCTTCCGGCACCGCCAGTAGTACCAGCCCAACCGCCAGCGATTCCAGCCCCCCCGCGACTATGGAGGGGGAAAAAACTTGATGCAACCTTTGACGGGGATCCCGAAGAAGTGGAATACTTTTCCATTCAGGTCAATAGTTACATGCACTATTTGGGAAATATGTTCCCAGACGAATTCAGCAGGGTGGACTACCTGGGTTCCAAGCTCAAAAGGGCCGCCAAGAGATGGTACGTGAGTCTTTATGAAACCAGAAGCCCAGAGCTAGATATGGTAGTGGCGTTCCTGAAAGCCCTGCTCACCCAATATGAAGACCCTTTGCAAGAGACTCGAGCCTTAACCACCTTGCGGGACATGCAGCAGGAATCGAAGTCGGTGTGTGAGTATGCGGCTGAATTTAGAGCCAACTCTGCAAAAGTCTGGGGTTGGAATGAACTGATGAAAACAGAACAGTTCCAAAGGGGCCTGAACACGAGTGTACTGGATCGGGCCCTCCAGCAGCTGGCAGGGGAAGTAGAAACCAACATGAAGAGGGTGGCCCTACAACGTCAACAGCAGCAAGGGGGGACATGAGTCTCAGTCGGGGGCAAAGACTGAAGCGAGGAAAGCCCCACAGGCGGGGGGAACTGCTAAGATCTCGCCGGCACGCAAGTGCTATCGATGTGGGGAACCTAATCACTTAGCCGTGAATTGCTCAGAGAGACCTCGAGGCCCCTCCCTGACTCCGAAACCCATTGCAGCAACACCCAAGAAGGCACCAGCGAGTGCAAGGGAGTCGGCGAAAGGGAGCACCATCACTCCAACCATCACCGAGGAAGAAACCATCATCCTGGACGAGCTGAGTGAGATGTCCTGGGAAGAAGAGCCGGCGAAAAACAAGGACGGCCTGCACTGAAAGGTGCCGAGCAGCAGGTCACGGATCTAATGGCACCACTGAGGGTGAGAATAATTGGATCTTTGTTTTTTGTCCCATTGACTTTACTAAACCCAAAACTTAAAAGATTTGTGCACATGAGAGCCCTGATTGACTCCAAGTGTACGAGGGAAATAATTACCCCCAAGCTGGTAGAAGACCTCGGTCTCTCACGAACCTCTTTGCCCCATCCCATCCAATTTGAGCAGATGGGTGGCTCTGTAATGAAGGGGGAACCTTGCATAGAACAAACCCAGGCGGTGCCCGTGGGTATAGAGAATCATTGGGACATAGAATTGTTTGTGATCGCCCCCTCCGCATCCTTCGATGTGGTCTTGGGAGTCGGCTGGCTAGCCAAACATGAACCGGACATTAGATGGGGCGATCAAAGCATAGACTTTACGGACAGTAAATGCAAATGCCACCAGTGGATTAAGGCATGGAGATTAGATTCCCCACCCCCCAAAATGAGAAATTATGCCTAGCTGTGGAGGAGGTCCGGTCTATCCCTATGGCTGCCCCCACCCCATGATCATTTCTGATCTCACTGTCAACATCTGAAAAACAGAGCTGAGGAACAGGCATCAGTACTACAGCTGGATGTGACTGGTGACATAAATGGAGACGTGGTTTGTTTGTTTTTTCTTTCTGACAAAGCTTGGTTTAGTTTGGCTGCCCAAAAAATAGAAATGTGATGTAATGACTGAATAAGAGCACTTTAAAGATGCCATCAGGGTTTGAAATTTTTTAATGTAACTGATGTTTTATACATGCATTTTTTTAGTGTAGTACATCGCCCTGAGCCTGGAGCTAGCTAGGATAGGGCAATTCATCAAATGATGATGATGATGACAGTGAAGCCCCACCATAAACAAACACAGGCGTGCACTGAGGGTAAATCCCCCATTTTGTGCTGAGGCCTGCCATTCCCCAAAAAACACTGACAGAACACATCCTGCTGCAGATGTATCACTGATCCTCTCCAACCACTTGTACATCTCAACCACAGTCTAATTATTTTTGGATGGATGAAGAGCATTTAAGGGTCATCCCTGAGGATTGTAGAGACTGAAGTGGCTTTGTACAGAGCAAGAAATTACATTGCTTTACCACCTGAAGTGCAGAGACCACCATTATAGTTCTGGTCCACCATAATCCAAACCTACCTGAATTGCTGCAGGCTGCCATAGATACTGCCTCACTGTTGGTGTCCTGGTTCATCAAGAAAAGCAGAATGGATTCCTCTATGGGTTAATGGAATGGTCCTCAGAGGCACTTTGGGCAGGCAGCCAGACTAGGTTCTGTGTGATTCTCTTGGGCCACACATCAGCGTCACCATGAAGTATCATATCAAGCTCCTCATAAAAGGGGCACATCACTCTACTAGATTTAGAATTGTTGGCCACTGCACACTTATACTCTAAGCGCAGGACCTTGGTCTTCCCCCTGCACTCATGGCTGTTCTCCTATGTCCCTGGGCAGCCATTCCTTTTCTGATGTCTTTGTAGAGACTGATGCTGTGGTGTGTCTACCTAAGCACATTCTGGCCTCCACTTTCTCCCCACAGGGACAATAAGTCCAGGGTCTTTTCATGTCACCAAGACAAGCCCCACATGCCAGGCATGTTTCTCTTTTCTCGTTGCTGGAAAAAAGTTGTGAGAAGTGGGGAAAAGCAAGTTCTGGGTTCCAGTCATGGCTGGCCATATGATGGCTGGTCTAGGAACCATTTTCCAGGAGGGGGCTTCAGCAGTGATTATCTGAGACAAAAATCAGAATTGCAAATAGTCCTAAATAGAAAAATAAGTCTTTGTGCTTGATCAAAAGACATTTTTCCTGTTGGAAAAGGACATGCAGGGCTCTGCAGCCACTGGACAATTATGCGGTGATGCACATTTGTCCCGGGGCAGGGAGCGGGAGGCGAAATAGTCCTGAGTCTGGATGGAAGGAGCAAACCATCCCAATGGTTGTGAATGTGTGTGAATGATCAGTGTGAATGATCAGACCAGGACAATTTATCTGGGCCATCTGTATGTGTTAGGACCAGACATACCCTGCTGCCATTACTCCAGGAGAGAGGCAGGGCAGAACAGAGTGCCAGCAACTGTGGAACTATTCACAAATGTCATTGTCTAGATGTGCACTTTAGATCCAACCAGGCATCCACAGCTACGTCAGTTCTAAACACATGTCTGACCGTGGCCCTGGTTCCGTTTCTGGAGTCTTTCATGTTCCCTTAGATGTACACCATAACCTATACACTGTATATAAAAGTGCAGTTCGTGGGATTAATCACTAAACTTTCTGAGCCATGTTGTGATTTCTGTTCTGAAGAATAAAATATGACAGATGGATTGGGGAGGGGAACCATTTGAGAGAAAAAAGGCATTGGAGTTATGTAAATTCCACATAATGAGATGAATTGTTTCTCAAAGACCAGGGGAAATCAGTCTATATACTTCACTTCTTGTTTCTTTACAAGTTCTTCTGAAGAAAATTCAGAATGGATTTAGAAATCACCATGATTTCCCAGGGGATATAGTGCTGTTAATCCCATGAGGATGAGTCCAACAAAATAACTCAGTCAATGGTTTTTTTCTTACTAATCTCAGGAGTAGGGTAGTTATCTTATTTTATTCATGATCAAGCAGGATTCTACTTAAGCTGTGATAGAGAAGTAGCACATCTGATGCATTGATTTACTATAAAAGACAAGATTTTTATATATATTATGGAAACTTTCCTATTTGATCTCACATAATTTAATTAGTCTCTGTGTTAAAATAGAAGGTCTCTTTCAAGTATAAAAAAATAGGGGGGGAACTGTTTGAACA
Source organism: Heteronotia binoei (assembly GCF_032191835.1). Taxonomy (NCBI): domain Eukaryota; kingdom Metazoa; phylum Chordata; class Lepidosauria; order Squamata; family Gekkonidae; genus Heteronotia; species Heteronotia binoei. The sequence continues at coordinate 4,984,007 of NC_083236.1, read as the reverse complement.
AATATAGCTAGATGACTGAAAGGGGATGCATTTTGTCCTGAGAGGTTTGAAATGAACCAAACCTCCACCGTGTGTTTTAAAAGTACCCCCCTTAGGGCAGAGAACAGACAGGAGGGAGGGAAGTCGGTTCAATTCCTTCCCAGTCATACCTCAGCTAATCTCCATACAAATGGAGAAATAATAAGTGGGACAAGCTCTTCCCCTTCTTCAAGCAGGGAACAGAGATTTGGAGGAATGAAATTTTAGAGGACTTCAGGAATGAAATGTCCTAGAGATCACCAGGAAAAGCCTCTTTGATCTGGCATGACCTGGTCAGCAGGCGGAGAAACAGATATGATTTTAAAAAAACTCCTTGCAGCAAGAAGGAGGTCTCTTTTGCTTGGGTGCTGAGTCCAGGAGAGGACACAGACATCTCCATTGGCAAGGCAACCTTTGACCATGTGGTCACCTAAAGAGCTGAAGCAAGCTTCAAGGCAATACAGACTCTATAGAGGGCTAAATCCTAAACTAAAGAGCCTGTTCTATAGAGGGGCTGCGATCACACACACTAAATAATGCACTTTCAATCCACTTTCAGTGCACTTTCCAACTGGGTTGCCAGTTCACACAGGAAATTCCCATTGGAAAGTGCACTGAAAGTGGGTTGAACATGCATTATTTAGTGTGCTTGATTGCAGCCAGGGAGAGAGACAGAGGATTGACATTTCACCTATTTCTTTTGTATCCCTTGCTCAATCTGGTGATGTGCTAAAAGAATGCTTATGAACATTTTAATTTTAATAACTACTTTATAACTTTTGATGCTGGTAGTTGCTCTCTGTACCACACAGACTTCCTCTGACAAGGACACTGACTATTTTAAAAGGAGTGCAGGGAGGGAGGCAGCTGGCAAGTGGCTATTCCTCCAGGGGCACACAAAGCGGTGAACTGTCCCCATGGTGAGTAGGCACTGGGCAGGGAAAGGCACAGAAGCAAGACCTCAGAACTTGGAAGGGACACTGGGAATCCTGACCCTCTCAGCAGGCAGTTCCATACAAAGGCCAGGTGGTGCCTGAGAGAGAAAGAAAAGCCTCTCCAGGTATTGAGAAAAAACTGGGAGGGCAGGGCAGGACAGAGCCTGCAGGCCAGTGCAGGCGTGTTCCACCACAGGGGGGGGGTTATTTATTTATGTATTTATTTTATTTACACTATATTTATATCCCGCAAATTCTATGCAGCTAACAACATAAAATACACAATCAAAATATTAAAGCAATAAAACTATCAGATAAATTGCAATGGTGTTACTTCAGGCACATATTTCCTTTCTCAAGGCTTACAGATCCTAGGCAGTTGGTACTAAAGTGCAATAGATCCAGATGTGGTGGCGGCCCTCTCCCACTAGATGTCCTATGCCATCCAAAACAGTTGAGTCTTGCAGGTCCCGTGGAACTACGATAAGTCCCGCAGGGCCCTGATGACTTCTGGGAGGGTGTTCCAGAGTATTGGGGCTGCAACTGAGAAGGCTCTTGCTCTGATGGAATTAAGCCTAGCCTCTTTTAGCCCAGGAACAGCCAAAAGATTTTGAGAGCTTGATCGCAGTGCTCTCTGGGGAACATGTGGGGCAAGGTGGTCCCGCAGATAGGTAGGTCCTAGGCCATATAGGGCTTTGAAGGTTAATAGCAGGACCTTGAAATGGATTCCATGCGCAACAGGCAGCCAGTGCAGTGCTCTCAGCACAGGCTGAATGTGCTCCTGCCAGGGAAGCCCCATTAGTAGTCTGGCTGCAGCATTCTGCACCAGCTGCAGCTTCCGAGTCTGAGCCAAGGGCAGCCCCATGTAGAGAGCATTACAGTAATCAATTCTCGAGGTGAGCGAGGTGTAGATCACCATTGCTAAGTCACCGCGCTCAAGGTAGGGGACCAACTGCCGTGTTAGCTGAAGGTGGAAAAAAGCAGCTCTGGCAGTGGCTGCTACCTGGGCCTCCATAGTTAAGGAGGACTCCAGGAGCACTCCCAAGCTCTTAACCCTTGACGCTAGTGTCAGTGGGTCTTTGTATAATGGGGTTTCTCTTTGTCATCCACACTTACAATTGCATTTTGGATTTCTAAGTTGTCATTTGCACCATCCAAAATGTGATGTTTAATTTGAGCACTGAAATTTGTCATGAAAAAGTGAAATGTGTCAGTTTGACAAATGTCTCTTGTAGGTATGGGACCACACCATTCCTCAGTCTCTCTCTCAGGCTCTTCCTGGACACAATCCTATTATGTATAAGGAAACAATCTCTTGTCTTAAGCAGTAGATATATCTGTCTCTCATAACTATTTGACTCAACCTATTGTAACCAAGATCATGAAAATCTGATCAGCCATCCAGATGGATGACTCCTTTCATTGATGTCCATCAGACCCCTCAAATAGCTTTGTTCCCCAGTTGGGAAATCTCTCACAACTTTATGTGCACAGAACACAACCCTGAACCCATCCTGCTTCTCTCCCCCCCCCCCCCCGGCCAACCGATGGGTATAAGAATAGGTAGCCAGCCAATGCTCAGTGTGTCACTCTAGGGCGCCTACACAGAGTGCCACTCCTGAATATTCACATTCAGGCCCCCTGGGGTCATGTAGCACTGGTCGCAGTGACATCACAATCTATCCTCGAGGACTTCTTCACTTCTGGAATGGTAACTCTCGCTATATTCCCGAATACTCTTGACTTTCTTCCACGCTGTTCTTCCAAACTCACTTGTATGTGTGTATTTTTGATTAATTTACTGATGAATGTGTGCATTGTGTAAGCTTGCCAGGTAACCTTGGACCGGTCACACAGCCTCAGTCCAAACATACCTCACAGGGTCTTTGTGAAGGTAAAATGGAGGCGAGGAGAAGAATGTAAGCCACTTTGGATCTGCACTGGGGGAAAAGATGGAGTATATATATGAAGTTAAAAAATAAATAAGTGGTTGCATAAGTATCTTCCAAAATACTGTGTAACATCCATGTGACCCAAACAGATCTAGGAAAGCATAGCATGAAAACAATTAAAAACAAATTAGTATAAAAAGAACCATAGAAGGGTGGATTTGGTAGTGGGAAGTGCCCTCAAGCTGCAGATGACTTCTGGTGACTCCTCAAGGGTTTTTAAGGCAGGAGACACTCAGAGGTGGTTCGCCATTGCCTGCCTCTGCACATTTTCTGGAATTCCATAGCAGTCTGCTGTCACGGGCCGGGGCCGGGTCAGGCAAAGTCCAGGCTCAGTCCAAGGTCTGTAGCTGGTGAGCAAAGAGGGTCCGATGCGCCAAAACCAAATCACAGTCCAGGTATCGCAGGTCAGGGGTCCAGGGGCCGAAGTCGGGGGGTCCAGAAGCCAAAGCCAAAGTCGGGGGGTCCAGAAGCCAAAGTCAGAAGCCAAAGTGGATGCTAGAGCATCAGGTAAGTGACTAGTTGCTTCCACAAAGCCTCCTCCCAAAGCCCACAGCTATATAGCCCTCTGCTATCTTTTGCCCATTTGGGCTAAGGGCTGACTCAGAGGGCGGCCAGGATCCTGCTGAGACGCAAGCACCCTCACTCCTAGAAGAGCCAGGATCCTTTCAAAACTCAGGGCTCAGGGAGCATCTTGCTCGTGAGCGTGCCGCCCTCCTCCGATCCCTGTGGTCCTGACAAAGGCGGTCACGCACCCGAGCCACCCGAGAGGGCGAGGCAGGGGGGCTTGGATCTTCTCCAGTAGGAGGCAGGGGCACTGGTGCAGGTGGCAGGGGCACAGTTTCTTCTGCAGGCTCAGCTTCTTCTGCGGGGTCCCCAGCACCCATGACACCTGCCATCCAAAGACTAACCAGAACCGACTGTGCTTCGCTTCTAGTGACCTGAAAAGATAAGGCTGGCCTAGGCCATCCAAGGAAGGGCAGGGAGCATTTGCTCTGCCTTAGTAGGTGCCTGCTGCTGAGTCTTCCTTTCACCAAAGGGATGCCATTCAAAGGACCATGTGCTTAAAAACTAATCTGATCATTGCTCAGAGGTTCCTGTATCTGTAGCCATCTCTGTAGTTATATGCGCTGGAGCAAAGTCTACAATGGAAAAGAGGATTTAAAGGCTACAAGGACAAATCAGAGGTTCAAGAAATCCCCCTTCCCCTCCATGACCACACACACAATCTATTGCCCTTATTCATATGGGCAGCATATTTTATATCAATCATTGTCAACTTCTCAAAGTACTTGCTGAACATTGTCATTAATTTGCAGTGCAATCCTGAGAACGCTCCCCAATGGAATAGACTGAAGTTGGATTTGAAGAAGACCTACTTAGGATTGCTCACCTGGAAATGGATCAAACAGATGTGTGCCTGTAATTCCTCATAGATATAATTGTCATGAACAAAGCAAAGGATGATCCAAAACTGAATGAATGAACTAACCTCCCACTGAGATTTATTCAGAATATTTTTGGAGGGAGGATCACGACTATGCTGACAGACTTAGAAGAGAGGAAGAAACAATAGAATGGATCCTAGAGATGCACTCTGCAAATAGCTGTGCCTTCCCTTGACTCAAGAAGTCTTTCCCTGGTACAAGAAGCTTCATCCATCAGAAAGCAATGCTTACATTTTTGGAGCAGACCCATGGGATTCAGCCCATTATGGCAGGGGTGTCAAATTTCTGGCCCACGGGACAAAACTGGCCTACTCAGGGCTTTAATCAAGCCTGACATCATGATTGGCCAATTTTAAGAGAACATCAGGATCCTGGAGCGCAATAGAAGCACACTTCAAAATCAAGCCTGCTAACAGTGAATACAGCAAATTAATAACACCAATGGCCACCTGAAGCTCATGCTTCCTAGAGTTGTGTCCTTACAAATAAAAGGTTGATGCTTTGGGTCAGCTTGTCTCTGCTGAGTGGACCTGAGAACTGGTGTCTGAGTACTCTAATCTGGGAACCCACAGCCAAAGGAGGATATTGCACTGGAGAGCCATTGCTAATCTGAGTAGACTAGGGTGGGGAGAAGCTTGCAATGCCCAGCCATTTCATGTTTTTCCAGGCTCAGAGCATTTTATATTTTTATGTTCTGCTGTGATCCTTGTGCTTTTTTTTGAAGTTTTATTTTTAAAAAATTGTTGCCAAATCCCACAATTCCCCCACTTTTCCATTTTAAACAAAATATAGTAAAAGTTTGAAGCATGTTTGTATTTAACCTTTAAAAAATAATATCTTTAAGTGTGTTTGCCTGTATCCTTTATAAAGTTTGTATCGCCATTAACTGGTATTACATTTTAGGACACAAATGGCTTGGTCCCACAAAGTCCCATTTATGTCAGATCTGGCCCTCATAACAAATGCGTTCAACACCCCTGCATTATGGAAAGGCAGAGTTACGTCTGTTCTTTAAAATGTTGCTTCCGATAACATCAGTCCCAACTCCTTAAATTAGCAAAAAGCAATTTTTTTTTTTTACATTTTGCAACTGATATAGAATTAATCACCTTCATTTTCTCTAAAAATAATTCAAGCACTGCATTCAAATTCTTTGCCTTTCTTAGGTAGTCACAGATTGCCTCATACCATAAACTGCTTCTAAAAGTTGTGTTATTCCTTTCTCTGAAGAGAACATTCTACTCAAAAGCAAACAAGTCTTAGGTTACCTGTAATCCTTTCCAGGTGAATATTCTAATTCAAATCACATTGGAAAAACTGGTACATGCCTCACACACATTAGCTCAAATAAATCCTTTCTGTTATTCTTCTGCTATGTGTTATGGTTGCTATAATATCAAATTTGTAGCATAATATTTTGCTTTCTTACAAGATTAGTGACCATTTTGTTTTCTTTGAGGGTGATGTGTTTCCTCCCTCATGGCTTCAAGTTATCAGGTACCAAGGTGCAAAGTGGACCCAGACAGGGAGGTTTACATTGGGACAGAGGATCAGAGACAGGTCATAGATCATAAACAATGTCAGGACCAGAAGCCAAGATCTGCACAGGGAAGTCTGAAATATAGCAGAAAGATTGTTGGATTAAATCAAGGAGTCAGAATCCATAGGACAGATGGATGTGAACACGACTGAATGTTAAGCCTAGAAGTAGTAGCTTTATATCTCCAGAGCAGATCTCATTGGCCCTTCCAATCAGCTGATCTCAGAATCTACTAGCTTCTCCCCACAGTGTGCAACCACCCTTCCATCTCAAAAGCTAGGATGAACTGATGGATTCATAGATAACCAGGAATTATTGCTATTCCACCACAGTTATATGCAGGCTGTATTAAAAGAGATTATGTGGCTCTGGGTAAGAAGGTGAAGGACCTGGGAGCTCATGTTGTGTTTTCATCAGTTCTTCCTGTTGAAGGCCAAGGCTTAGCAAGGGAAAGCAGAATACTGCAAATAAATGAATGGCTACATAGATGGTCACCTCAGGAAAGGATTGATTTTTGGACCATGGTTTACGCTTTCAAGATGAAGCTCTTCTATTGGGAAATGGTTTGCATCTCAAGAGGATAGAAAAAATGTGTTTGGTAAGAACCTTTCAAACCTAATAACAAGGGTTTTAAATGAATCCTATGGAGGAGCAAGACAAACATTCAAAGCCTACTGTGATGCCAGGAATTGTCAAGAGCACTAAAGATAAGCAGGAAGTGACACATATGTTAAGAAAGATTAATTTGCAGGTAAGTGCAAATGAAAACCTCAGGACACGTGAACCATGGATTCCGATGTCTTCACACTAATGCACAGACTATGTTTCTTACAAGTAAAATATTACAGGCACAATCACAAATGATTCCAATGAGAAGAAAAATGGGAGGACCCTAAAGAAGCCAAGGTGGCTCCATAAACGGCTTTCTAAAGATTTGAGAAATAAAATATTCATTTTGGAAATGGGAGGAGGGCCTTAAAACTAATATGAACAATCAGAACAAATAGCCATAGCTTGTAGAGAGAGGGAGTTAGGAATGCTAAAAATCAGTATGAGATGCTAAAAAATCAGCAAGAGATGCTAAAAGCAACAAAAAAGGGGGGTTTTCCCCCTTAAGTAAGAAAAAGAGCAAGGCCATGGTGCACCCTTTACAAGGAAAGGAAACTGAAATTGTAGCAGGTGATGAAAAGAGGGAAGGACTGCTCAATTCCTACTTTTACTTAGCCTTCTCTTGTAAGGGATAATGTGCTCAACCTGGCAAAAACAGAACACATGATGAGGGAAGGGAATTGCAGCCTAGAATCGAAATGGGGTAATACATAAAACACCTAGTTTCTTTAAATAAAACGAAGTTTTTTCAGGGCCGGATGAATTGTATCCAAGGGTACTAAAAGAATTTGTGGATGTAATTTCTGAGCCTCTGGCCATTATTTTTGAGAATTCTTGGAGAACAGGGGAGGTGCTGGAAGATTGGAGGTGGGCAAATGTTGTCCCCCATCTTCAAGAAAGGGAGAAAGGAGGATCCAGATAATTATTGACCTGCCATCTTGATGTCTATACCTGGAAAAAAAATTAGAATAAATCATCAGTCAGTCCTTGAGGATTTAGAAAGAACAACCATGATCATTAAGAGTCAGCATGGGTTTCTCAAAAATAAGTCATGTCAGACTAACCTTATATCTTCTTTTTGACAAAGTGACTACCTTGCTAGATCAGGGGAATGCTGTAGACATAGTTTATCTTGATTTCAGTAAGGTTTTTGATAAAGTTCCACATACTATTCTGGTTGACAAGTTGGTAAAATGTGGTTTGGATCCTATTACTGTTTGGTGGATCTGTAATTGGTTGACAAATCTCACCAAAAACATGCTTGTTAATAGTTCCTCATCCTTTTGGGGAGTAGTGAGAAGTAGAATGCCTCAAGGATCTGCTCTTGGACCCATTTTGTTCAATATCTTTATGAATTGTTTGGATAAAGGAATAGAAGAAATGCTTATTAAATTTGCAGATGATATTAAATTGGGAAGGGTAGCAAATACAGTAGAAGACAGAGACAGGATACAGGATGTTCTTGACAAGCTGGAAAACTGGGCTGAAACAAACAAAATGAATTTTAACAGGGATAAATGTAAAGTTCCACATTTAGGTTGGAAAAAAAATGCATAATTATAAGATGGAGGAGAATTTCCTAGGCAGTAGTATGTGTGAAAAGGTCCTAATAGACCATACACTAAGCATTAGTCAGCATGGTGATGTGGTAGCTAAAAAGGCAAATATGATTTTGTGAAGTATAAACAGAAATATAGTGCCCAGGTCACACAAACTGATGGTATCACTTTATTTTGCTCTGGTTAGACCTCCCCTAGAGGTTTTGTAGGTTTGGACACCACAATTTAAGAAGGAATGTGTCAAAAGGAGGTCAGTGAAAATGGTGAGGGGTTTGGAGACCAAGTCTTGTGTGGAAAGATTGAAGAAGCTAGGTATGTTTAATATGGAGAGGAGATGACCGAGAGGTGATATGCTAACCATCTTCAAGTACTTGAAGGGCTTCATATAGAGCAGAGTTGTTTTTTGTTGCCCCAGATGGATGGAACAGAACCAGCAGGTTGAAATTAAATCAAGTTTCTGGTTAAACATTTGGAAGAACTTCTGACAGTTAGAGTGGTTCTTCAGTGGAACCGGCTTCCTTGAGAGGTGGTGGGCTCTCCTGCTGTGGTACTCCAGCTCTGGTGATATACTTTTTGAAGGAGGGAGGGGAACACATTGCCTTCTGCTGGTAGATTGAAACATCTAACCCAGTAACATTAAAATGTAATGAAAATGTTCTGGTTTTATGACAAATGCATGATATAATATTGCATTACACATCTAGTGAGATATATGGTAGTCATGTTGATAGACATCCTGTGAGGTAAGGGATATAATACTAAAGTGCCACAAAGTTACAACTGACTTATAGCAGAAGAATAAAGTACATCCCTTTCCTCATCAAACCACATTCCAAAGTGACAGGTGCCCCGCCCCCACACCAGCCCCCACCTCCTCACCCACAAATGAATGCCTGACGTAGTGGGATTGTACTTTTTTGCTGCCCCTTCTAATACATTAATTGTAACCATCCCAGCATTTTCTTACACATTAAATCCTAACATTTACCTAGCCACCTAACAGCATTTTAGATGCCTATTCTAATACATTAATTGTAAACATATAGCATTTTCTTACACATTAAATCCTAACATTTTTCTATCATCTTCAGTGCCTGTTCTCAGAGTGAGACAAAAGTATTTGACCTTAAAAGGTCAAGTGCTGAAATGTATATCTCGCAGACGTGGGAGGATATTCACCCTGTGAGAGAGAGCAAGAATCTTAGCAAATTATTTAATGCTGACACAGTTTAGACCTGGACAAAATAAACAGATGAAATTAGGTTCTCACGCAATAAATTTCCTGTTCTTATGGTCTGTGATTTAAAATAGCTTTTCCATCAAATTTATGTATGGGCTAATTGTGAGAATAGTGTTTGACCCCCAAAAATGGTCCTAAGAGGTCAAGGGGTTTTATGGCTGTGAAGTGCAGAAAAATGTAGACTTAAGAAAAATGCAAAAGCAGGACAGAGATATACAATTTAGGTTATTTTAAATATAAACAAAGATAGGATTTTCTGACATGTATAGAAACACACAGGTTACAGAATGCCCCATTGGTTTTTTTGTGGATATACTCTGACTGTGTCCAATATGTAGATAAAATAAAATTTTAAATAAAAACAAGCAACAGTAAGCAGTGTTTTAAATGATTTTAGTTCTACATGCCCTGTTAAATGTGCATTCACCCCATGTTCCCCAAGTATTGTTGACAACACAAATATTTACTGCCAACTTTGGTGATTTTTGATATGGTTCCACCAAGATCAGGATCTGAGCCTTTAATTGTATTCAAGTAGGCATTCATTTGCTTTTGATGGAACTCTTAACATCAGAAGATCTGGGGCTTAGTTCTGAGCCATGCAGCTCACTTAATATCTTGGCACACATGTCACCTTTTTTTCCATCGTCAGCATCCTCCACCTGTTAGCACTCCAAGGAGCTGTCTGGGGGTTACTCGGGCAATGAACAGGCCCCGGCAGTAGGAGGTTGCCTAGGATTCTAAAAGAAAAAAGAGTTTATAGTTGCTGCTTTAGGGAGAAGAGGAGGTTGTGGGTCATGGGCAGCCTAGGAACTGATCTCCTTGATGAACCAAGGGTGCAGACAGAGGAGCGAATTCCACATTTTAATCACTCTCTGTGTAAAATAGTATTTCCTTTTGTCCACCCTGAATATGCTATCAGCCTCGTTGTATTGAGTTCTAGTATTTTGAAAGGGAGAAAAAGTTCTGTTTGTCAACTCTCTCCACCCCATGCATAATTTTATAAACCTCTATCTTGACCCCACCCTCCCCCTCCCCCACTTAGCCATCGCTTTTCTAAACTGAAAAGTCACTCATCAGCCTTTCCTCATTGGGAAGGTGCTCCAACCCCCTAATCAACTTTGTTGCCCTTCTCTGTACTTTTTTCTAGCTCTGCAATGTCCTTTTGGAGATACGGTGACCAGAATTGTACACACTGTTCCAAACAAGGCTGCGATATAGATCTATACAGGGGATTACAATATCGGCTGTTTTATTCTCAGTCCTGTTCCCAAGAATACCTACCACAAAGTTTGCCTTTTTCACTGCTGCAGCACACCTGGTTGACACTTTCACCGAACTATCCACAACACACTTGGGATTTCCCCCCTCTCATTCACAGCAAGTTCTATCCCTATTAGCTTATGCTTGAAGTGGGGATTTTTTTGCCCCACTGTGCCACCACCTTACACTTACCAGCACCGAATTTAATTTGCCACACACCACACCCCTACTTCCTAATCATTTATGAATAAATGAAATAGTCATGCCCCCATACCAATCCTTGTTGGACCCCGTAGCATACTTCCCTACATTGTGAGAATTGTCCACAGATCCCCACTCTTTACTACCTGTCATTGAACCAGTTTTTTAATCAGAAAGAGAACCCATCCTCTTATCCCATGACTGCTAAGTTTACTCAGGAATCTCTGGCGAGTCTTTCTCAATGAACTCTAAAAGGTTGGTGAGGCAGGACTTCCCTTTGCAGAAGCCATGCAGGTGAAGATTAAAAAAAACAAAACAAAAAACCGGGCACGATTGTGATCTGAGGGTGGAAAAAATGTTTTTGTTTCAAACAGTCTTATTAGTAACATATGGCAATAAATTTCAATTTCTTACATCATTAATAATTACTTTTTATCTATCCCATATATTACTTTCTACCCACTCCTCCCCTGTTACTTGACACCCGCAGGTGTTATATACTTAAAATCTTAATATTAAAGGTACCCTTAATTAATAAGAACCAAAATTAATATCCTCCTCCCTCTTGTACTTAGTCATTATCAAAAATTGTCCAATGTCCTTTTATTTTCCACTCTTTTTCTACGTATCTTCTGAACTTTTTCCACTCCATCTTAAATACTTCTAAATCATAGTCTCTTAAGGTTCTTGTTAACTTGTCCATTTCACCCGTCTCATAACTTTTACAATCCAATCCCATTTCTCTGGTATTTTTTCTTGCTTCCACAACTGCGCATACAATGTCCTAACTTTTTCCACTCCATCTTAATTACTTCTAAAGCATAGTCTCTTATTGTTCATGTTAACTTGTCCATTTCACTCAGTGTCATAACTTTTACAATCCAATCCCATTTCTCTGGTATTTTTTCATGCTTCCACCACTGCGCATACAACGTCCTAACTTTTTCCACTCCATCTTAAATACTTCTAAATCATAGTCTCTTAAGGTTCATGTTAACTTGGCCATTTCACTCCGTCTCATAACTTTTACAATCCAACCCCATTTCTCTGGTATTTTTTCTTGCTTCCACAACTGCGCATACAACGTCCTAACTTTTTCCACTCCATCTTAAATACTTCTAAATCATAGTCTCTTAAGGTTCATGTTAACTTGGCCATTTCACTCCGTCTCATAACTTTTACAATCCAACCCCATTTCTCTGGTGTTTTTTCTTGCTTCCACAACTGCGCATACAACATCCTAACTTTTTCCACTCCATCTTAATTACTTCTAAAGCATAGTCTCTTATTGTTCATGTTAACTTGTCCATTTCACTCCGTCTCATAACTTTTACAATCCAACCCCATTTCTCTGGTATTTTTTCTTGCTTCCACAACTGCGCATACAACATTCTAACTTTTTCCACTCCATCTTAATTACTTCTAAAGCATAGTCTCTTATTGTTCATGTTAACTTGTCCATTTCACTCAGTGTCATAACTTTTACAAGCCAACCCCATTTCTCTGGTATTTTTTCTTGCTTCCACAACTGCGCATACAACGTCCTAACTTTTTCCATTCCATCTTAATTACTTCTAAAGCATAGTCTCTTATTGTTCATGTTAACTTGTCCATTTCACTCAGTGTCATAACTTTTACAAGCCAACCCCATTTCTCTGGTATTTTTTCTTGCTTCCACAACTGCGCATACAACATCCTAACTTTTCCCACTCCATCTTAATTACTTCTAAAGCATAGTCTCTTATTGTTCATGTTAACTTGTCCATTTCACTCAGTGTCATAACTTTTACAATCCAATCCCATTTCTCTGGTATTTTTTCATGCTTCCACCACTGCGCATACAACGTCCTAACTTTTTCCACTCCATCTTAAGTACTTCTAAAGCATAGTCTCTTATTGTTCATGTTAACTTGTCCATTTCACTCCGTCTCATAACTTTTACAATCCAACCCCATTTCTCTGGTATTTTTTCTTGCTTCCACAACTGCGCATACAACATCCTAACTTTTTCCACTCCATCTTAATTACTTCTAAAGCATAGTCTCTTATTGTTCATGTAAACTTGTCCATTTCACTCCGTCTCATAACTTTTACAATCCAACCCCATTTCTCTGGTATTTTTTCTTGCTTCCACAACTGCGCATACAACGTCCTAACTTTTTCCACTCCTTCTTAATTACTTCTAAAGCATAGTCTCTTATTGTTCATGTTAACTTGTCCATTTCACTCCGTCTCATAACTTTTACAAGCCAACCCCATTTCTCTGGTATTTTTTCTTGCTTCCACAACTGCGCATACAACGTCCTAACTTTTTCCACTCCATCTTAATTACTTCTAAAGCATAGTCTCTTATTGTTCATGTTAACTTGTCCATTTCACTCAGTGTCATAACTTTTACAAGCCAACCCCATTTCTCTGGTATTTTTTCTTGCTTCCACAACTGCGCATACAACATCCTAACTTTTCCCACTCCATCTTAATTACTTCTAAAGCATAGTCTCTTATTGTTCATGTTAACTTGTCCATTTCACTCAGTGTCATAACTTTTACAATCCAATCCCATTTCTCTGGTATTTTTTCTTGCTTCCACCACTGCGCATACAACGTCCTAACTTTTTCCACTCCATCTTAAATACTTCTAAATCATAGTCTCTTAAGGTTCTTGTTAACTTGTCCATTTCACCATGTGTCATAACTTTTACAATCCAATCCCATTTCTCTGGTATTTTTTCTTGCTTCCACAACTGAGCATACAACGTCCTAACTTTTTCCACCCCATCTTAAATACTTCTAAATCACAGGCTCTTAAGGTTCTTGTTAACTTGTCCATTTCACCATGTGTCATAACTTTTACAATCCAATCCCATTTCTCTGGTATTTTTTCTACTTTCCACAACTGCGGATACAACATCCTAACTTTTTCCACCCCATCTTAAATACTTCTAAATCATAATCTCTTAAGGTTCTTGTTAACTTGTCCATTTCACTCCATGTCATAACTTTTACAATCCTACCCCATTTCTCTGGTATTTTTTCTTGCTTCCACAACTACGCATATCATGTCCTAGCGGCTGAAAGCAAGTACCAAATTATAGTTCTATCTTCTTTTGGATTTTTTTTTTCCATTTGTAATCCCAACAGAAAAGTCTCTGCAACTTTCTTAAATTCATATCCCGAGATCCTAGAAATTTCTTGTTGAATCATCCGCCAATACTTTTTTTTGCCCTTTCACAAACCCACCACATACGGTAGAAAGGGCAATACGGTCATGTTTTTTTTTACATTTCCAACATCTGTCTGGCATCTTATTATTCATCTTTGCCAATATCACCCAGTGAGTTGCATTTGAACCCGAGTCTCCTAGGTTCTTGTTTAGCACTTAACCCGCTAGAGCCAGTGGAGTATTTTACTTACTTTACTGTAGCCCCCCCCCTTTTTTTTTTTTTTTGCTGAGACTGAAGACAGCTTACACAAATGTAAAACAATATACTCAACTAGGATAGTCATTAGAGGGCCACACTAGGATCTGGAACCATCAAGTTCAAATCCTGACTCTGCCATGCAAGATTGCTGGTGACTTTGAGCCTATCACGCTTTCTTGCCTTAGCCTACCTCACAAGGTTGCTGTTGCGAAGATAAAATGGAAAAGGGGAAAACCATTTGATAAGCTGCTTGGTATCATGATTAGGGAGGGAAACAGGATGTAAAAACTAAGCACTACACCACAATGGTTTCAATGAAATGTGGAGGCTGGACAGTGGTAAGAGGTCGCAGAGACTACTGTTACATGGCTAACCCTACTGGCGTCCAAGCTCTGACAAAATTGGGCTAGTCAGTTATATTCAGGCTTCCCATGAAACATTTACATGCAGATAATTAGAGAAATAAGAGCCCCAGTGGTGCAGAGTGGTAAAGCCGCAGCACTGCAGTTCTAACCTCTGCTAACAACCTGAGTTTCACGGTTAAAACAATTTATTTGGTAACATATGGTAACAAATTATATTTCTTGCATCATTAATAACATCTTTTATCTATCCCATATATTACTTTCTATCCATCCCTCCCCCATTACTTAACCCCCGCCGGTGTTATTTACTTAAAATACTAATGTTTAAAGGTACCCTTAACTAATAAAAATGAAAATTAACATTCTTCTTTTTTTTCTAAGACTTAATCATTATCAAAATTGTTCAATGCCCTTTTATTTTCCACTCTTTTTCTACATATCTTCTGAACTTTTTCTACTCCATCTTAAATACTTCTATATCATAGTCTCTTAAGGTTCTTGTTAACTTGTCCATTTCACTCAATGTCATAACTTTTACAAACCAACCCCATTTCTCTGGTATTTTTTCTTGTTTCCACAACTACGCATATAATGTCCTAGCAGCTGAAACAAAGCACCAAATTACAGTTCTCTCTTCTTTTGAAATTTTTTTTTTTTCCATTTGTGATCCCAACAGAAAAGTCTCTGCAACTTTCTTAAATTCATATCCCAAGATCCTAGAAATTTCTTGTTGAATCATCGGCCAATACTTTTTTGCTCTTTCACAAGTCCACCACATACGGTAGAAAGAACCTTCATGTTTTTTACATTTCCAACATCTGTCTGGCATCTTATTATTCATCTTTGCCAATTTCTTAGGAGTCATATATCATCTATACATCATTTTAAAACAGTTCTCTTTAATACTATGATACGTCGAAAGCTTCATAGTTCTTCCACAAATATTCCCAAGTTTCCATATGTATTTCTTTATTTACATTAATTGCTCACTTAATCATTTGAGATTTCACTACTTCATCTTTCGTAGACCATTTTAAAAGTAATTTATATAATTTTGAAATTAATTTTTCGTTGTCTCCAGGCAGAACTTTTTCTATTTCTGTTTGCTCTTTTCTTATTCCTTCAGTTTTAATGTCATTCTCCACCAAGCTCTTTATTTGTTGCATTTGAAACCAATCATATTTATTATTCAGCTCTTCACCAGTTTTCAATTCTGTTTTGCCACTTTGTATTTTTAATAGTAGGCAACCACTTTTCTTCACCCGTCTCAGCTGTTATTTTTTAAACTCATTTTTTTTTTCCAAAAAACCACATACAAGGGGCAAAACCGGTACATAAATACAAAGAACTAGGCTATAAGTTCACCCAGATCAAATATATGGAGGAAAAGGGAAGAGAGAAAAGAGGGGAAAAAACATTTAACTTTACTACACGCAGCTAAATCTTAAAGCCGACCAAAAGTGTTCACAGGTAAATTAATACAAGATAAAGTTCAAATACTTTTTTGGCATCTTGCTCTTCTTTGTCGATTTAGCATTTACGAATTCAAGAAATGTAAACCCTTTCTCAACAAAGTTTTCCCCATCCATGTATTTAGCAAGCTGTTTCTTATATAATGGTGAGAGAAAAAGCAAAAAAACCAAAGGCGGATTTCAATTACCAGACTTAAAATTATATCATGAATCAGTTTGCTTAGTATGGATGGGGAAAACTTTGTTGAGAAAGGGTTTACATTTCTTGAATTCGTAAATGCTAAATCGACAAAGAAGAGCAAGATGCCAAAAAAGTATTTGAACTTTATCTTGTATTAATTTACCTGTGAACACTTTTGGTCGGCTTTAAGATTTAGCTGCGTGTAGTAAAGTTAAATGTTTTTTCCCCTCTTTTCTCTCTTCCCTTTTCCTCCATATATTTGATCTGGGTGAACTTATAGCCTAGTTCTTTGTATTTATGTACCGGTTTTGCCCCTTGTATGTGGTTTTTTGGGAAAAAAAAATGAGTTTAAAAAATAACAGCTGAGACGGGTGAAGAAAAGTGGTTGCCTACTATTAAAAATACAAAGTGGCAAAACAGAATTGAAAACTGGTGAAGAGCTGAATAATAAATATGATTGGTTTCAAATGCAACAAATAAAGAGCTTGGTGGAGAATGACATTAAAACTGAAGGAATAAGAAAAGAGCAAACAGAAATAGAAAAAGTTCTGCCTGGAGACAACGAAAAATTAATTTCAAAATTATATAAATTACTTTTAAAATGGTCTACGAAAGATGAAGTAGTGAAATCTCAAATGATTAAGTGAGCAATTAATGTAAATAAAGAAATACATATGGAAACTTGGGAATATTTGTGGAAGAACTATGAAGCTTTCGACGTATCATAGTATTAAAGAGAACTGTTTTAAAATGATGTATAGATGATATATGACTCCTAAGAAATTGGCAAAGATGAATAATAAGATGCCAGACAGATGTTGGAAATGTAAAAAACATGAAGGTTCTTTCTACCGTATGTGGTGGACTTGTGAAAGAGCAAAAAAGTATTGGCCGATGATTCAACAAGAAATTTCTAGGATCTTGGGATATGAATTTAAGAAAGTTGCAGAGACTTTTCTGTTGGGATCACAAATGGAAAAAAAAAAAATTTCAAAAGAAGAGAGAACTGTAATTTGGTGCTTTGTTTCAGCTGCTAGGACATTATATGCGTAGTTGTGGAAACAAGAAAAAATACCAGAGAAATGGGGTTGGTTTGTAAAAGTTATGACATTGAGTGAAATGGACAAGTTAACAAGAACCTTAAGAGACTATGATATAGAAGTATTTAAGATGGAGTAGAAAAAGTTCAGAAGATATGTAGAAAAAGAGTGGAAAATAAAAGGGCATTGAACAATTTTGATAATGATTAAGTCTTAGAAAAAAAAAGAAGAATGTTAATTTTCATTTTTATTAGTTAAGGGTACCTTTAAACATTAGTATTTTAAGTAAATAACACCGGCGGGGGTTAAGTAATGGGGGAGGGATGGATAGAAAGTAATATATGGGATAGATAAAAGATGTTATTAATGATGCAAGAAATATAATTTGTTACCATATGTTACCAAATAAATTGTTTTAACCGTGAAACTCAGGTTGTTAGCAGAGGTTAGAACTGCAGTGCTGCGGCTTTACCACTCTGCACCACTGGGGCTCTTATTTCTCTAATTATCTGCATGTAAATGTTTCATGGGAAGCCTGAATATAACTGACTAGCCCAATTTTGTCAGAGCTTGGACGCCAGTAGGGTTAGCCATGTAACAGTAGTCTCTGCGACCTCTTACCACTGTCCAGCCTCCACATTTCATTGAAACCATTGTGGTGTAGTGCTTAGTTTTTACATCCTGTTTCCCTCCCTAATCATGATACCAAGCAGCTTATCAAATGGTTTTCCCCTTTTCCATTTTATCTTCGCAACAGCAACCTTGTGAGGTAGGCTAAGGCAAGAAAGCGTGATAGGCTCAAAGTCACCAGCAATCTTGCATGGCAGAGTCAGGATTTGAACTTGATGGTTCCAGATCCTAGTGTGGCCCTCTAATGACTATCCTAGTTGAGTATATTGTTTTACATTTGTGTAAGCTGTCTTCAGTCTCAGCAAAAAAAAAAAAAAAGGGGGGGGGGCTACAGTAAAGTAAGTAAAATACTCCACTGGCTCTAGCGGGTTAAGTGCTAAACAAGAACCTAGGAGACTCGGGTTCAAATGCAACTCACTGGGTGATATTGGCAAAGATGAATAATAAGATGCCAGACAGATGTTGGAAATGTAAAAAAAAACATGACCGTATTGCCCTTTCTACCGTATGTGGTGGGTTTGTGAAAGGGCAAAAAAAAGTATTGGCGGATGATTCAACAAGAAATTTCTAGGATCTCGGGATATGAATTTAAGAAAGTTGCAGAGACTTTTCTGTTGGGATTACAAATGGGAAAAAAAAATCCAAAAGAAGATAGAACTATAATTTGGTACTTGCTTTCAGCCGCTAGGACATGATATGCGTAGTTGTGGAAGCAAGAAAAAATACCAGAGAAATGGGGTAGGATTGTAAAAGTTATGACATGGAGTGAAATGGACAAGTTAACAAGAACCTTAAGAGATTATGATTTAGAAGTATTTAAGATGGGGTGGAAAAAGTTAGGATGTTGTATCCGCAGTTGTGGAAAGTAGAAAAAATACCAGAGAAATGGGATTGGATTGTAAAAGTTATGACACATGGTGAAATGGACAAGTTAACAAGAACCTTAAGAGCCTGTGATTTAGAAGTATTTAAGATGGGGTGGAAAAAGTTAGGACGTTGTATGCTCAGTTGTGGAAGCAAGAAAAAATACCAGAGAAATGGGATTGGATTGTAAAAGTTATGACACATGGTGAAATGGACAAGTTAACAAGAACCTTAAGAGACTATGATTTAGAAGTATTTAAGATGGAGTGGAAAAAGTTAGGACGTTGTATGCGCAGTGGTGGAAGCAAGAAAAAATACCAGAGAAATGGGATTGGATTGTAAAAGTTATGACACTGAGTGAAATGGACAAGTTAACATGAACAATAAGAGACTATGCTTTAGAAGTAATTAAGATGGAGTGGGAAAAGTTAGGATGTTGTATGCGCAGTTGTGGAAGCAAGAAAAAATACCAGAGAAATGGGGTTGGCTTGTAAAAGTTATGACACTGAGTGAAATGGACAAGTTAACATGAACAATAAGAGACTATGCTTTAGAAGTAATTAAGATGGAGTGGAAAAAGTTAGGACGTTGTATGCGCAGTTGTGGAAGCAAGAAAAAATACCAGAGAAATGGGGTTGGCTTGTAAAAGTTATGAGACGGAGTGAAATGGACAAGTTAACATGAACAATAAGAGACTATGCTTTAGAAGTAATTAAGAAGGAGTGGAAAAAGTTAGGACGTTGTATGCGCAGTTGTGGAAGCAAGAAAAAATACCAGAGAAATGGGGTTGGATTGTAAAAGTTATGAGACGGAGTGAAATGGACAAGTTTACATGAACAATAAGAGACTATGCTTTAGAAGTAATTAAGATGGAGTGGAAAAAGTTAGGATGTTGTATGCGCAGTTGTGGAAGCAAGAAAAAATACCAGAGAAATGGGGTTGGATTGTAAAAGTTATGAGACGGAGTGAAATGGACAAGTTAACATGAACAATAAGAGACTATGCTTTAGAAGTACTTAAGATGGAGTGGAAAAAGTTAGGACGTTGTATGCGCAGTGGTGGAAGCATGAAAAAATACCAGAGAAATGGGATTGGATTGTAAAAGTTATGACACTGAGTGAAATGGACAAGTTAACATGAACAATAAGAGACTATGCTTTAGAAGTAATTAAGATGGAGTGGGAAAAGTTAGGATGTTGTATGCGCAGTTGTGGAAGCAAGAAAAAATACCAGAGAAATGGGGTTGGCTTGTAAAAGTTATGACACTGAGTGAAATGGACAAGTTAACATGAACAATAAGAGACTATGCTTTAGAAGTAATTAAGATGGAATGGAAAAAGTTAGGACGTTGTATGCGCAGTTGTGGAAGCAAGAAAAAATACCAGAGAAATGGGGTTGGCTTGTAAAAGTTATGACACTGAGTGAAATGGACAAGTTAACATGAACAATAAGAGACTATGCTTTAGAAGTAATTAAGATGGAGTGGAAAAAGTTAGAATGTTGTATGCGCAGTTGTGGAAGCAAGAAAAAATACCAGAGAAATGGGGTTGGATTGTAAAAGTTATGAGACGGAGTGAAATGGACAAGTTAACATGAACAATAAGAGACTATGCTTTAGAAGTAATTAAGATGGAGTGGAAAAAGTTAGGATGTTGTATGCGCAGTTGTGGAAGCAAGAAAAAACACCAGAGAAATGGGGTTGGATTGTAAAAGTTATGAGACGGAGTGAAATGGCCAAGTTAACATGAACCTTAAGAGACTATGATTTAGAAGTATTTAAGATGGAGTGGAAAAAGTTAGGACGTTGTATGCGCAGTTGTGGAAGCAAGAAAAAATACCAGAGAAATGGGGTTGGATTGTAAAAGTTATGAGACGGAGTGAAATGGCCAAGTTAACATGAACCTTAAGAGACTATGATTTAGAAGTATTTAAGATGGAGTGGAAAAAGTTAGGACGTTGTATGCGCAGTGGTGGAAGCATGAAAAAATACCAGAGAAATGGGATTGGATTGTAAAAGTTATGACACTGAGTGAAATGGACAAGTTAACATGAACAATAAGAGACTATGCTTTAGAAGTAATTAAGATGGAGTGGAAAAAGTTAGGACATTGTATGCGCAGTTGTGGAAGCAAGAAAAAATACCAGAGAAATGGGATTGGATTGTAAAAGTTATGAGACGGGTGAAATGGACAAGTTAACAAGAACCTTAAGAGACTATGATTTAGAAGTATTTAAGATGGAGTGGAAAAAGTTCAGAAGATACGTAGAAAAAGAGTGGAAAATAAAAGGACATTGGACAATTTTTGATAATGACTAAGTACAAGAGGGAGGAGGATATTAATTTTGGTTCTTATTAATTAAGGGTACCTTTAATATTAAGATTTTAAGTATATAACACCTGCGGGTGTCAAGTAACAGGGGAGGAGTGGGTAGAAAGTAATATATGGGATAGATAAAAAGTAATTATTAATGATGTAAGAAATTGAAATTTATTGCCATATGTTACTAATAAGACTGTTTGAAACAAAAACATTTTTTCCACCCTCAGATCACAATCGTGCCCGGTTTTTTGTTTTGTTTTTTTTAATCTTCACCTGCATGGCTTCTGCAAAGGGAAGTCCTGCCTCACCAACCTTTTAGAGTTCATTGAGAAAGACTCGCCAGAGATTCCTGAGTAAACTTAGCAGTCATGGGATAAGAGGATGGGTTCTCTTTCTGATTAAAAAACTGGTTCAATGACAGGTAGTAAAGAGTGGGGATCTGTGGACAATTCTCACAATGTAGGGAAGTATGCTACGGGGTCCAACAAGGATTGGTATGGGGGCATGACTATTTCATTTATTCATAAATGATTAGGAAGTAGGGGTGTGGTGTGTGGCAAATTAAATTCGGTGCTGGTAAGTGTAAGGTGGTGGCACAGTGGGGCAAAAAAATCCCCACTTCAAGCATAAGCTAATAGGGATAGAACTTGCTGTGAATGAGAGGGGGGAAATCCCAAGTGTGTTGTGGATAGTTCGGTGAAAGTGTCAACCAGGTGTGCTGCAGCAGTGAAAAAGGCAAACTTTGTGGTAGGTATTCTTGGGAACAGGACTGAGAATAAAACAGCCGATATTGTAATCCCCTGTATAGATCTATATCGCAGCCTTGTTTGGAACAGTGTGTACAATTCTGGTCACCGTATCTCCAAAAGGACATTGCAGAGCTAGAAAAAAGTACAGAGAAGGGCAACAAAGTTGATTAGGGGGTTGGAGCACCTTCCCAATGAGGAAAGGCTGATGAGTGACTTTTCAGTTTAGAAAAGCGATGGCTAAGTGGGGGAGGGGGAGGGTGGGGTCAAGATAGAGGTTTATAAAATTATGCATGGGGTGGAGAGAGTTGACAAACAGAACTTTTTCTCCCTTTCAAAATACTAGAACTCAATACAACGAGGCTGATAGCATATTCAGGGTGGACAAAAGGAAATACTATTTTACACAGAGAGTGATTAAAATGTGGAATTCGCTCCTCTGTCTGCACCCTTGGTTCATCAAGGAGATCAGTTCCTAGGCTGCCCATGACCCACAACCTCCTCTTCTCCCTAAAGCAGCAACTATAAACTCTTTTTTCTTTTAGAATCCTAGGCAACCTCCTACTGCCGGGGCCTGTTCATTGCCCGAGTAACCCCCAGACAGCTCCTTGGAGTGCTAACAGGTGGAGGATGCTGACGATGGAAAAAAAGGTGACATGTGTGCCAAGATATTAAGTGAGCTGCATGGCTCAGAACTAAGCCCCAGATCTTCTGATGTTAAGAGTTCCATCAAAAGCAAATGAATGCCTACTTGAATACAATTAAAGGCTCAGATCCTGATCTTGGTGGAACCGTATCAAAAATCACCAAAGTTGGCAGTAAATATTTGTGTTGTCAACAATACTTGGGGAACATGGGGTGAATGCACATTTAACAGGGCATGTAGAACTAAAATCATTTAAAACACTGCTTACTGTTGCTTGTTTTTATTTAAAATTTTATTTTATCTACATATTGGACACAGTCAGAGTATATCCACAAAAAAACCAATGGGGCATTCTGTAACCTGTGTGTTTCTATACATGTCAGAAAATCCTATCTTTGTTTATATTTAAAATAACCTAAATTGTATATCTCTGTCCTGCTTTTGCATTTTTCTTAAGTCTACATTTTTCTGCACTTCACAGCCATAAAACCCCTTGACCTCTTAGGACCATTTTTGGGGGTCAAACACTATTCTCACAATTAGCCCATACATAAATTTGATGGAAAAGCTATTTTAAATCACAGACCATAAGAACAGGAAATTTATTGCGTGAGAACCTAATTTCATCTGTTTATTTTGTCCAGGTCTAAACTGTGTCAGCATTAAATAATTTGCTAAGATTCTTGCTCTCTCTCACAGGGTGAATATCCTCCCACGTCTGCGAGATATACATTTCAGCACTTGACCTTTTAAGGTCAAATACTTTTGTCTCACTCTGAGAACAGGCACTGAAGATGATAGAAAAATGTTAGGATTTAATGTGTAAGAAAATGCTATATGTTTACAATTAATGTATTAGAATAGGCATCTAAAATGCTGTTAGGTGGCTAGGTAAATGTTAGGATTTAATGTGTAAGAAAATGCTGGGATGGTTACAATTAATGTATTAGAAGGGGCAGCAAAAAAGTACAATCCCACTACGTCAGGCATTCATTTGTGGGTGAGGAGGTGGGGGCTGGTGTGGGGGCGGGGCACCTGTCACTTTGGAATGTGGTTTGATGAGGAAAGGGATGTACTTTATTCTTCTTATAGCAACCATTTTTGGGGTTTCGAGGCAAGAGATAAGCAGAAGTAATTTACCATTGCCTTCCTCTGAATAGCGACCCTGAACCTTCTTGGTTATCTCCAATCCAAGTACTGACCATGGCTTTTAAGCTTCCAAGCTCTGATGAATTTGGGCTGTTCTAGGCTATTTGAATACATAGTCTTATTTTTGTCTCCCTCATTACTTTGTTATTTAACATGTTTGTCACTTTACAACTCCAACTAGCCTCATCTTCAAGTTGCTTTTGTTGATTTCCTCTGTACTTCCCTTCCCTTTAGTTCTTCTTTTCCTATCTGTTCTGCAAGGCCCTTTATCTAAAAGGATATTCAAAATGTGCTTTACCGCAGAAGTAACCTGTAGCATTATTGATCCAACTGAATTTAGAAAGAACTCCAAAAATGTGTCTGTTCTCAGATTTGAAATAATCCTTGCATCAGTGCTTAGTTCTCGTGTCCCCTTCTTATACATCCAGGAAAATGCTGATCAACACTTTGGGCTCAGACAGCAGTTTTTCCCAGGCCGATTTGGCCAGAAATCCTGGAGGATTTTTGTCATCTGGACATGGAGCAGGGATCACAGAAGGTGCGTGTGGGGAGGTATTTGTGAATTTCCTGCATTGTCTAGGGGGTTGGACTAGATGACCCTGAAAGTACCTTCCAACACTATGATTCTATTAATCTATCTGTACATAATAATGAGAACAGTTCCTAAATACAGAGCCTAGGATGGATCATTTAAATTTATCCCAAAGGATTGGAGTGGTTGTAAATTAAATAGGCTCCCAACTGAATTAATTGAAAATACATATTGCATAAATAATTTGAAATGCTTATTATAATACTAGGAGTAAGGCCCATTTTGAAGAAAACTACAACAGGCTCTGGGTGAGTTGTCCCCCACCCTTGCTGTCTTCCCACCCACCCAAGTGAAGGCATTCACTCCCCCCCCCTCCACTTCAAGGGGAGCTGATCTCTGCCATCTGGAGAGCTGTTGTAATTCTGAGTGATCTCCAGTCCTCACCTGGAGATTGGCAACAGTGGTTCCCCAGGAGGAAAGGTCTCTCCCTCAGAGGTCTATAGGGATACCTTAGGAATTTCCCACCAACCTGGAAAGGTATCACTAAAGGCCTCTGTGTTAGTGCCCCCCAGACTTGCTGTCTTTCCACCCACCCAAATGAAGGCATTCATTTCTCCCACACACACACCTCAAGGGGAGCTGATCTCTGCCCTCTGGAGAGCAGTTGTAATTCTGAGTGATCTCCAGCCCTCACCTGGAGACTGGCAACAGTGATTCCCCAGGAAGAAATGGCATTATACCTGTCTGAGGTTCCACCCCTCTTTAAACCCTACCATCTCTAGGCCCCTCCCCTTAAATCTCCAGGAATTTCCTAACCTGGAGTTGGCAACCCTGCAATCTCAGCATAGGAAAAGGACAGTCTTTCTTCACAGTGTGGGGAAGGGACCAAAGCAGCTTACATCATTCCCTTCATTCCTCTCTCCCCCTTTGATCTGAACAACAACCCTGTAATGCTTTCCTATCTCCTTCTCAGGCAACTGTCCTGGGGCGAGGCTGATGGGAGGAGGGAGAGAGGGAGTGACAGGAAAGAGGCAGGAAAGACAGAAAAAGTGGGACAGCCATGCCATGCCCTCTGAGGAAACACCTAGCGGTGCCAGGCTCCCTGACTATTTCAGGGGCCTTCAGAGGCTGCATGTGTAGGACACTGTCTGTGTGGACCATTGACAGGGTAGCAGAAGTCTGTTGCTGGGGGTGGCTGTGATGCCTTTCATGAGGCTGCAGTAGAGCTGTAGGCCTTTCTGAGGCCAGATGACAGAGAAGACAAAGAGAAGCATTGGAGATGTGTCTCTCTCTGATGTAAAACTGTTTTGATGGTTTGTTCAACATTCCTCGACCTGCAGTAGGAGGGGCAGGGAAGTCAGCCAATGGAAAGCCGGAGACAGTAACAGACAGTTCATTCGCCAATAGGGAATGCCCCACATCCAACCAATGAGGGAGCTGGGATTTGCCACCACACCATGGGTCTTATTACTAAAAGATTACAGGACTGTTCCCCCCCCCCCCCCCACAGTGTGTATTGTAACAGGGAAGATATTAACCACTTACTTCGGTGGCCTTAGAAGGGCATAATTCTGCTTAGGATGGCACTGCCAGGCAACTCTAAAGAACTAGGAACACAAAAGTGGCCACTGGAGACAAAGTCCCTTTCTGAATGTCTCTGGGCTCTGTAAAAGCTAAACTTCAACCAGGGTAATGAAAAATGTGGAGGAGGAGACATTGTTAAGCAAACTGCCCTAAAAATAGGATTTTGGGGAATTTAGAGTGGAGGGCAATCTGCCTTTTAGCGAGATCAAAAACCTATGTATACAGAAGGTGTCTGCTTTGGAAGTTACCCAATAACGAGACAATATAATATAATATAAAAAGGTTTATTATGAAATAAAGACAAACGTACAAGAGTATAAAGTCACACAACGCACATACAGTCCTAATAAAAATAAGATAGAAATAGACAGGGGTAAACACAAGGATAGGGTAATAATTACCTATCGTAGTCTTCGAGGAAGGCTCCAATGGCAACGATAAAGGAGATGGGGGATGGACCCTCAACTGATCCCCAGCAAAAAAACGTCCCCCTGGTGTATGACAGAGCTCAGGGGGAACTCAGGGAACTGAGACGACTGGAGTGAATTTGGTGATGAGTTCACAATGACTCACTCTTTCTTCCTGGGGAATCTTATAGGATGTTTATGAAATCCTATGAGACAGCAGTGAAGGCCGCTAAAAAGGGAATTTTATGTGGCCTCCTTTTCATCGACTAGTTCTCACCCAGCTTAATAGCTTAGGATCATTCAGTGCCTTACATCCCTCTCAGAGAGGACACAGAACAATCATGATTTAATAATAAACTGTGAGACATTTGTGAGCTTTTTTTGCAGATACAGTCACGTTGCTCTGCTGTGACCTCCTGATTGTACTCGATCTCACAGCAGCATTTGGCCCAGCATTCTTCTGACTCACTGCCTCATCAATGTGGTGCTTTGTGGAGTCGTCTTGCACTGGCTTTCCTCATTTGTCCACAGTCAGGGAGAGAAGGTGGCACTGGGAGGGTCAGTGTCCCCAAGATACCCACTTGAATGCGGGGTCCCCCAGGGGGCACTTCTCTCTCCATTGTTATTTAACATCACCCAGTTAGTTTGGAATTTGGGGCTGGGGTGTCATCAATATGCCAGTGACAGCCAGCTATTTCTGTCGATGGGCAGCTGACCAGATACCGTTCCCACAAATCTAGCCAAACATTGAGGCTGTGTTTGGGTGGTTAAAGCACAGCTGGTTGAAACTGAATCTGGACAAGATGGAGATTCTCTGGCTGGGTGGGGGGGAGCCATGGTTGGCTAGTCAACTCCCAGCTCTTGGTGTGGTGCCCCTATCACTAGCTCTGACTGTCAAGAGTCTGGGCATGATCCTGGATGCCATGTTGTCTATGGAGGCCCAGGTCATGAAAGTTGCCAACTTGGAGTTTTTTTCAATTGCCACCAGGTTAGACAACTAGATTCCTACCTGTTCTGCCCCAACCTAGCCACAGTAATCCATGCAATGGGGCTTTCAGGGTCCCAGATCCACCACTTCAACATCAATGCAGCTGTGCAGATCCCCATGGGGACCCCTTGAACAGCACACATTCAGCCAGTGTTGTGCGAGTTGCACTGGCTTCCAGTGGAGCACCAGAGCCAGTTCAAGGTTTTGGTTTTGATCTTTAAGGCCATCAGTGGTCAGGGTCCTACGTATCTTCAGGACTGCCTCTCTCAATATCCCCTCTTAGAGCCTTTTGCTTTAAGAACCATCTGATGGCCCCAGGCCCAAGAGATCTGGGGGTCCTCAGCTAATGTCGGGGTCTTTCTGGCCCTGGCCCCCACCCAATGGAACTCTCTGCCAGAGAACATCTGTGCTCTATGGTATTCATTACCTTTCCATAGGACTTGCAAGGCAGAGATTGCCAGGCATTTGGTTGAGGACAGCAACGGTCTGGCACTCTCATACCCCCCTCCCTATTTTTCTCCATATTCCCTCCACCCAGGGGGCTGGTGGAAACCAAAATTATCTGTCATCTTTTATATAGGATGTTTTTATGTATTTTCATATTGTTTTAATTTTACTATGTATGTATCTGTTTCTGACATAAGCTGTCTTGAGCCCTGCTTACAGGGAAAGGCAGCCTAGTAAATAGAAACAAAGTTTTCAAAGAAGCGAACAATGGGCTTTTTTGCATTCTCATTTCCCTCACTTTTAAGTATCTGTTTCTGGGTGGAGGGTCTGCTGTTTCATATGTGTTTTGCTCCATCTAGTGGTTGATTTGATATTACACCAATTTACACCCAGCGTATCTCCCTGCAGATTTATTCAGGTTTTTACGTTGGACATGAACCAGTGTAATATTGAAATGACCACTAGAGGGAGCAAAACACATGTGGAACAGAACACACACACACAAAGAAATAAAAATCACAAGCAAGGAAAAACTCAGTTCAAAAAATGTATAGAAGAATTACATTTTTAAAATTATTTTATATTATATCTTCACAGACCTTCTAGAAACTAGGGGGGAATGAGAAATATGCAAAAATACTTGTATTGATAGTTGGTATTTTTTTAACAGATTGAAAAAAATTAAATGCTGAATTCCTTCTCCAAATTCAATATATATTTCCCCAAGGGAAACTGGTGTATATGCATAAATGGTTTCAAACAAAAGTCTGAAAACAAACCAATAGGAGTTTCATAACAAAATATCCACATCAAAGAAAAGCCCGCCTCTAGGAATCACCCAAGAGCCCCGTGGTGCAGAGTGGTAAAGCTGCAGTACTGCAGTCGGAGCCCTCTGCTCACGACCTGAGTTCGATCCCAGCAGAAGCTGGTTCAGGTTGCCTCAGCCTTCCATCCTTCCGAGGTCAGTAAAACGAGTAGCCAGTTTGCTGGGGTGAAAGTGTAGATGACTGGAGAAGGCAATGACAAACCACCCTGTAAAAAGTCTGCCGTGAAAACGTTGTGAAAGCAATGTCACCTCAGAGTTGAAAACGACTGGTGCTTGCACAGGGGACTACCTTTACCTTTTTAGGAATCACCTGTCAAGCTTCATGTGGTAGGAGAACTGTGGTGGATGAACCTGGAGCTCTCCAAGGCATCCCAGGGCACAAGGAAGTCGCAAGTAGTGGAGGAAGTGCATCATAATGGGAAGAACTGGGTGCTGCACTTGAGGGCAGACAGGAAGCCTCCAGGGCTGGATTAAAGATGCTCAAACACCGTCCAGTGTGGCTACTACTCTGCTCATGAGCAGGATGCTGATTGTATATTGAGCAGTCGAGCTGTTCTCAAGCAACTTCAGCTTCTACAGCTGGTGACTTCTTGCATATTCAAACACTGCTGATCAGTGGAATCAGCCCCATTTCACACATCTGCACTCTCACAAGACCCAGTGCAAGTCCTTCCCCAAAACACATAGAGGTCCGTCCTAGTTGCACACCACTTGGCAGCCCATTGCTTTTAAAAAGAGGGTGGTCCCTGCCTGGCCACTTGAAGTGGTGCAACTGCTATGGCCCAGGGCTTCCGGTGGAGCCCACCGATGCTGCTGACCCTCCAGCAGGGGCACTGCTCCTCTGCCACCTGCCCGTGGCACCGTTGGACTGATGCTTGTCTACGCCCATTTTATCAACCTTGTTCCAGCTTTGACACAAAATGTTCTGGGAGTCTCAACTCCCCCTCCCCTCCCCACACACACACCCCATTTCACTTACTGGCCTGACCCTCTATGACCCTGGTGGAGGTTAAACTTAAATAACTGCACAGACATAAGAGCAGAAAACACAAGGACTGAAACTCCATGATGACCACATGATGTAGCAGCCGCTGAAGACAGTGAAGAGGCAAAGAGATCCAAAGTCCAGCTCACAAGTGATCCTGGGTGCCGAAACCAGTATTTTTCCCCTGTCCAGCTGGTTTGCTTTGAAGTTCATGGCACCTCTAGGTTGACCAGCTGCCTCTGGGTGACCAGCTGCCTCTCTTTGAGTGTAAAAACGGGTTCTCACAGTTGCCTTTTAACTAGCCATTGTATTGCATTGATTAACTCATATCCCAGTTGAATAATGGAACTATTGGGATATAAAGAAACTTGTCCAGGTAGAATATGTGGGAGAAAACTGGATAAATTGAAGAAGCGCTGATGTGTGTGTAGCACTGCCAATGTCTGCTGTGGTTTAGAGGGCAAAAATATCGAAGAACTTACCATTTAAACGTCACCAGTGGAATTGACAACAGAGGCAGAGAAAGAAGTGGAAAGGCAAAGTCAACAACAGGTGAGTGTAAGCCAACGTCATTACATCTGCTTATGTCTTTATGCTGGCATACACGGCTCTCATCCCCTTCATTTTATACAAACAACAGTCCTGTGAGGTAGGCCAGGTGGAGAAAATTCTAATGGCCCAGAGTCAGACTGAACATCACAGCTGAGTAGGAAGGCGAGACTGGTCCTTCCATGGCAAAATCCAGCTTTCTAACCAAAAAGGGTTGAGGCTGGGCAAGGATTTAAAAGAAGCAAGAGGGGAAGCATCATGCTCTGGAACGGAATGGTAGACACGAGAGCCACCAATAGAAAGGCTGGGCATACAGTGGCTTAACTGGCTTACAGATTGCACTTGGAATGCATCTCTGAATGCCTCTCTGGACAAAGAAGATGATATTATTCTCATTGCCCCACTTTTGAACACTGTATTTTTTTATTGCTCGCAGAGGGGAAAGCCAGCAGCCTTTAACTCAAGATGACATGCTTCTTTTCAGAGGCCACCAAACCCTGTGACGGTGACTGGAATTTAGTTCAAGACATTTCAGAAGGCAAAATTCCAGAGACATATAATTGTGGATTGTACAGAATTCAATACAAAGATCAAAATCAAGGCTAAAGCAGGCTGGTGGGAATCAATACAGCAGTAGTACAGACTGGCATGAAGCCTATCCCTTGCACCTGATCTGGAAGTTATGGCTGGTGCAGAACACAGCAGCACACCTGCTGTCAATGATGCCTGTACAGGTTCATATCTGGTTGGTCCTCTGCAGACTGCACTGACTGCCGGTGGAATTCCAAATCTGGTTCAAGGTTTTGGTCTTAACCTTCGAGGCCCTGAATGGCCAGGGATCAACATACCTGCGGGGCTGCCTCTCCCCATATGTCCCCCAAGGGGCTTTAAGATCAGCCAATCAATGTTCACTGGTAGTCCCTGGCCCAAAAGATGTCCAGTGAGCCACCACTAGGACCAGGGTCTTTTTAGCTCTGGCACCTACTTGGTGGAATGAGCTTCCCATGGAGATCAGGGCCCTGCAGGATCTCTTGCAGTTCCACAGGACCTGCAAAACAGAGCTCTTCCACCAGGCATTTTGGTACAGTCGTTTTCTAGGAAGCCAGATCTGCCCCTCCTGCTGTATGCTGTCTGCTATATGACGTTATGTTGACCCAGACTGCTCTTATGTTGCAATCATGTTAAGTGCCTGAAATTAAATTGTCGTTAGTAGGCTTGAACAGACCTAAGGAATCCAGCCATCTGGTTTTACTGTTGTTCTCTTGTAGGCTATATTTGAAGGAGCCCAGTGGCACAGAGGGGTCAGCTGCAGTACTGCAGTCCAAGCTCTGGTCACAACTTGAGTTTGTTCCTGGCGGAAGCTGGGTTCAGGTAGCTGGCTCCAGGTTGACTCAGCCTTCCATCCTTCCGAGGTCAGTAAAAGGAGTCCCCAGCTTGCTGTAGAGGACTGGGGAAGGCCATGGCAAACCACCCCATAAAAAAGTCTGCCATGAAAACATCATGATGCAACTCACCCAAGTCGGAAACGACTGGTGCTTGCACAGGGGACAACCTTCACTTTTATAGTAGGTTGTAAATTGTTTTATTGATGAATTTTTAAGGCTTAATGAAGCTGATGTGTATGTTCTTATGCTGTTACCCACCCTGAGCCTGCCTTGGTGGGATGGGCAGGATATAAATCCCAAAAATAAATTAAATTGCAAGCCACTCAGAGACTCTGAGTGAAGGGTGAGGTATAAATCCCATCTCCTCCTCCACCTCCTCTTTTCATGGAATGTTCCAAGTACTAGGCATAGGGACTGAGTAGTTCTTGACAGATGCATTCAGGGACAACAATGAATGTCCTGTCTGGCTTTCAGGTTCAGGCTCCAGGCACCACCGGCCTGAGATGGCAACAGGCTTTCTAGGAAGCCCAGAGAGGTTTCTAGGAAGCCCATCAGCAAAATCCAACCCCCTTCATTATTCAGTTCAATTTTTGACCTCTGAGGCAATGTTCAAGCAAAGGAATCCTCTCACACATGAATACAAAAATCTGCATTGTGCTGAATCATTGGTCCAGCAAGGTCGGTATGGTCTACTCTGATAGGCAGTGGGTCTCCAGGGCATGAGGCAGAAGTCTTTCCCAACACCTGCCACCAGAGCTGTTAAACAGGAGTCAAGGATGTCTGTTGCTAGGGGAAGAGGTGTATAAAAGTCAGATGTAGAAAGTGGGAGTGAACGCAGCTGTAAGAATGTATTTTAACTGCTATTTGGCTGAGACCTCAATAAACAGATTTTGGATTTGGCTGGAAGGCATTATTGAACAGATATAACACACTGGTGTTTTTTGGCTTTGGATTCACCAGCACCTTTTTGCAAAGTCCTGGCGAGCCTCCAATTGCTTTTACTTCATAGATATCTTTAAAAAATAATTATTAGTGGCACAGTTGTGTCAGCAGAGAGAAAAGTTGTGCTGCTTATTCACTCCTTGGAAGTAGAGGGATAGTCTATTTTTTATACATTTCCTCTTACTAACGGTAACTATGAAACTGCTCTTACTGCATTCAAGGGATTTTTTTGGGCCCAGAGTTAATGTGGTAGCTAATTGTTATAAATTTTGTCAGAGTGAACAGAAACCGGAGGAATCAACTTTACAATATATTGCTGTTTTGAGAGACTTAATTGGCCCCTGTGAGAGTTCGGGGCATTGGCTGATGAGATGATTAGAGACCAGCTGGTTGAAAAGACAAATATGCCTCATATAAGAGAATGGTTGCTTTTAAAACCATGACTCTCTTTGGAGAAAGCTATAGCAATTCAAACAAAGACAGCTTTGAATGAAACTAAGATGGTAAGTTTGGCCATTGGAGATAAAATACAAAATGGGTGATAACAGACGGACGGTTTAAGTCGCCCTGGGGATGGGAGGCAGGCAGACCAAAAAGCGTGTCCACACGTGCCCATCTGCCTCCCGTCCCCCTACTGACTGCAGCCTGCCTGGGCCGGTTGAAGCCACCTCGGAAAAGCACCACTTACAAAGTAGTGCCTAAATTCCAAGATGGCTTTGAGGCACTTCCTGGCTGTCTTGATGGCTGGGAAGCACCTGAGGAGCAACTGGGAGGCGCATGAGCACTCTGGAAGCTCCTCCAGAGTGCACACAGCCTGTCCCTGTGTGGCAAAAAGACTTATGTGTACTGCTAAGACCTTTGCTACACCTTTTGGGAAGGATCAGGATACTGAGTTGATTCTAGATACTGGTTTAGCAGTCTCTATACCAGGGGTGTTGAACTCATTTGTTATGAGGGCTGGATCTGACATAAATGAGACCTTGAGGGGCCGGGCCATGCTGGGCCAGGTCATGTTGTGCTAGGGCTGCACCAGCTGTTCTAGGCACTTCTGGGAAAATGAGAGAGAGAGAGCCTGGCAAAGCAAGCTGTCCCTCCCCCCTTCCTTCCCTAGGGAGGAGCCTCAGCCAGTGGAGAAAATAGAGGTTTTGCTCTGTAGCTCCTGTGCAATTGAGCAAGCCTGGCAAAGCAAGCTGTTGTGCAGTAGGAAGCAAAAGAGAGGGAGAAGGAAGCAGATGGCAGCCAGTTGCTCGGGGGCCTGATAGGAGCCCTCCGGGGGCCTGATTCGGCCCCCAACTGCATGTTTGACACCCCTGCTCTATACTATCTGAGGCACTTTATTTGCAATATTTTAAAAATGTGCCTTTGGTAAAACCAGTACTGCAGCTGGTATATTATTTAAGGAACAAAATACTTTTATGCATGTGGTTGTTCACCTGCTGAAGTCAGGGCTGGTGCATGCTGTGCACCAAGAGAATTTTAAATTGTGCCTGATGGTAATCCTGTCCTTGGCAGGGCTTGTTTGTCATGTTAAAGATTATGGCAGCTGACAGACATTCTAAAGCTCCCTAATGTCAGAAAAGTGTTCCTGCCATAATTTTCTGGTCCCGCGGTTGTGTGAATGTCTCCTGTATTCAGCTACATGTAGTTATTCCAACATCATATCACTTTATTTCTATACTGTATGCCTAAATACTTTAAGGGGGGGCGGGCTCAGCCTTGCTAGCTTCACACACAAATGTTGCTTTTGCAGCTAGGACATTTATCAGGTTGGCATAGTAATTGCATCCTCTGCCAGGATTTCTCCTCCAGGCTGACTGGCCTTGAAGGTACTGAAAATAGTTTGCTGGGAGACACCTGGATGGGGAAAAAGTTTGAATGGGCTTTTGAGCGGGGATATTCTGGCAGGGGTAGATTGGTGCTCAGCATTAGCCATTGATTGCTTGCATATAAAAGTAGAGATGTGACCATTATTGCTAGTCCTGACAAGAGCTGTCCATGCATTCGCTTTGATTTTCAGTTTTAATACAGCCTTTATCGATGAACCTATCTGAGAAGTTGATTGGAGCTGACACTTAACTAGACCTGACACCCAGTTAGATGTTGAATCATCACTGAGGATGGTTTCAACTATGAGTGGGGATAACTCTATACAGGAAGTTAATTGTGCAAAGAGATTTATTCATAAGGTAAAGGTGAGGTCTAATGCAGTCCCTCTGCAACAGGAGTTGCAAAAGTTGCTGTCTGCAGGAGTTTTAAGAAATTGATACAGAATGTTATTATCAAAGAGGTTGATTCCTTGGAATGAGTTTCGGGGCTTTTTTTTCCCCCTTGGAAAAAGAGTGCTGGAACTCTCAAGAGGGACATGAAGGAGAAAAACACAAGTGCCCCTCATGAACTTTTAAATTTTTTTTAGAATTCTGTTTCCACAAAGAGGTTACAGAATTCCATTCCACCACATTCCCCCAGGAAAAAAAGCCCTGAGTTTCACCCATAGTTGTGGTAAGGACATGGCCGGATCTTCCACTAGGTGAACTAGGCAACTGCCTAGAGCACAAACTTATGAGGGGCACAGAGTCAGGGTCAGAAGGAGGAGCAGTTTGAGTCCAAGGCATTGTTCCCTTTAGCCTGAGTACATGATAAAAAATGCATGGATTTGCTGATGTTAATGCACAGCTTTCAATCCTAAACACACAGAAGCTGCTTCTGGGCCGCCCTGTCCTTCCCCACCCAGCCACCCCTCACTTCCTTCTCCAATGCTGCAGTTTCCCACGCAGCTTCCCAAAGCCTCTTCCCGGCCGGCTGCTGCTGGAGAGCACACTACAAGAACCATGGCGAAGCATCAGCCAGCTGGGGCTGCGGTAAGACATGTGGGACAGACTCAGGCTGTCAACCTGGCCATTGCAGTTAGCAGGGACCTCCAGTAGGCCCTTAGGGTGGAAGGAGGGAGGGGAGAGTGGCTGCTTGACCCCGTGCATTCCTGCTCAAAAAAAGCCCTACGCAGATGATATCATTGTATTTGGAAAGACCCCTGAAGAATGTGAGATAAAATTACAGCCTGTATTAAGGTGTGCCAGCACATACGGGCTGAAGCGTGACATGGAAAAATGTAAATTTTGGCAGACACAACTTTTTTTTGGGGGGGGGACATATCTGCTTTATACGTTTTGGTTATTTTCCCATTTTTTGTGGGGGGGAAGATTAGAAAGTTTGTCAAATCTTCAAGTTCAGCAAAATTTTCACAGGAGGTTTGAACAACAGAGCCCAGCAAAGAAAGAACACAGTAACATTAAGAGGTTCTGGAGCTCTGCTCCTGTGAGCTCCTGCCCCACACGAGGCCTGCTGCCCGTGAGACACAACAAGGAATTGTATGGACTAAATGATGATTGCGGGATTTGTATTGGTGGCCTGCGAGTCTGGGATGGATTCTCGTGTCACTTGTCAGTTACACGATCAGACAGTGGAACCAGTAACAGCACAATTGCAGCTGGTCCCATTTCCATATTCAGCATGGGAAAAGATTGATTGTGAGGCCTTTTAATACTTCTCCTATTGAGTGTTGTTATATTATTACCTTAATAGATTATTTTAGTTAAGTGGCCAGAGATACCATTTACATTTTAAGCTACTTCTGCTGCTGATCAAGTTTTTGGCTGTAGTTTTCAGTAGGGAATGGGAACCTGAAGAGTTAATCTCTGATAATGGTACCCAATTGACTCCTTTGGAGTTTGAAACTTTTACTGTGGAATGAAATATTTTACCTAGAAGGTCATCAACCTCCTGTGCATAATATCTTGTTCTGCAAGAAAAGCAAATGGAGAGACTGAAAGATCTAATAGCTGTTTAAAAGGCAGTTTGCAGACAGCTAAGTTGGAAGAGAAGTCATGGTCTACTTTCAATAGTGATTTTCTGCAAGCATAGAGGGCAACCCGACATATTACAATGTTAGGATCACCAGCAGAGTTATTACATAGGAGAGAGATGCATACTAAATTGAATGTTACTAGATTTTCAAAGGCAAGATCTGATATTTTGTTAGAATATCATTTGACAGAAAGAGTGGTTCAGAAGCAAGAGAAGAAGAAGAAGAAAAAGAAGAAGAAGATATTGGATTTATATCCTGCCTTCCACTCTGAAGAGTCTCGGAGCAGCTCACAGTCTCCTTTACCTTCCTCCCCCACAACAGACACCCTGTGAGATGGGTGGGGCTGAGAGGGCTTTCACAGCAGCTGCCCTTTCAAGGACAACCTCTGCTAGAGCTATGGCTGACCCAAGGCCATCCTAGCAGGTGCAAGTGGAGGAGTGGGGAATCAAACCCAGTTTTCCCAGATAAGAGTCTGCACACTTAACCACTACACCAAACTGGCTTACACAGATAAACATAGAGGTGCTAAAGACATTAAATTTGAATGAAGTCTCTCTGTTAGAGTAAGAAGACCTGGGATCCTGTGGAAGGGACAATTTGAATTTACTTCACCTCTTAAGATTGTGGAGAAGAAAATACTACATACCTATAGATTGTCAGATGGCCATGTATAGAATACTTCCCATTTGGTATCTGTGCAGGCCCACAGCTACAATGGGACCCACAGGGTCCCAGATCCACCACTTCAACATCAAGGTCAGAGTCCTGGACCCACCACTTCCACCGCCAACTTCCATGGCAGCCAAGAGGACATTCCTGCCTCCCTCCAGTGGCCGTGGTGAGTGCTCAGGCTTGGGGGGGAGGGGGGCTGTCTCTCTCTCATCTCCTTCCCTTGGGCCCAAGGTCATGATCAGACCACTCTTCCTTTCCCTGCTCACTATCCAGGCTCTCTCCCTAGGCTTCCCAGCCCTGGCTATGTGGCCCACCAAATCCTGGCTACAGCTGTGTATTCTAGCAGGACTGAAATGGCTTCCCAGTAAGCCAGAATGAGGTTGGGTCTGGTCATGATAGGATCCATTCAGGTCTTCAGCTGGCATGTCTCAAGAGACATGACCATCATCTTCATCTCAAGATATACCATCTGCTGTAGCAGTTGAGGGGGAAAAGAAGCTTAAGTGAGATGACTGCCTATTTGGGTGAAGGACTATGTTATGGGTTAAGAAGGGTGGGGAGGTGGTGTCAGTGTGCGTTTTGGGAAGAGGTGTATATAAGTCAGATGTATGAAATGGAAGTTAATGCAGCCGTAGGAATGTATTTTGACTGCAATTTAGCTGAGACCTCAATTGACAGATTTTAGATTTGACTTGGAGGCATTATTGAACAGACATAACCAAGGATTGAACTTGGGACCTTCTGTATGCCAAGCAGATGCTCTTCATCTGAGCCCCAACCCCACTCACAGGAACTACCTGCCTTTGTATTGGCCTCCAGTTCTAACATCTAGTAAAGGCAGCCAAATTAGAGAGTTCCTTTCCAGAAACTAACTGGCCTCACATAGTGAGTATCAGAGCTAATGGTGTGGAGGTAAACTGGTATCAACCGGACATGAAGCCAAACCAAGAAGTAGGCAGATAGTCAAACAGGTGGCTTGTCAAGATAACAGGCCATCAGATGGGCCACTGGGAATGGGCAATCTGAGAACAGCTCAAGCTCTACCTGGTTTATATTGAGGAACCAGACTTTATAGGACCAAATGGTTCCTCGGTGCCTTCTTGTGCCATTAAACTTCTTTTGATCCAACACCTGCAATACTACCCTATGACCATTCCCAGAGAGGGCGCTGGAGTGCAACTGAGAACAGGCTTCCTTTAGCAAGCTCTCAGTGATACGAAGGGTAAGAAAACAGGCAACTGCTTGAGTCCCTGGTTTAAGACTCCTGGGGCCTTACAGGAGACATGAGAGAGCCACCAGCCATCATAGTCACTTGCCCTTCTCACAGCTGCAGGTATCTGTAGCCACCCCTCATACAATAGTCCCAGCAATGAAAAGCTGGGTGCAGCTGCCAAGGAGGGGAGGCTCTTTCCTTCTGGAATGTGGATTGCAAAAGAACTCCACTTGCCTATTATTATTATTATTTGTTGTTGTTGTTTTGTTTGTTTGTTTATATTCCACCTGTTCCCCCATTGGGGGCTCAGAGCGGAGTACATTAAATAAAATAAAATCACAATAAACTGTCCTGGCTAGTTGACTCAGATGTCATTACAAGTGTACTGGAACCTCACTATCAGACTTTCCCTCCTTACAAAAACAACATAGCAAATTTATTGTATGGATTTTTTTCTTATTATTTTCTCCATCTTTCTGCATTTTTACACTCTCATTTCTTTTTCTGAGGGAGGATAGTGACAGTTGCACCTTTGCACTCATTTCCATGCTGGAAAAAATCAACAAAAAGAAACTGGGAAAATGTGGCTCTACCTTGCCTTCCTTCTCAGAGTTATCTGTGATCTTGGGTAATGGGCTTCTGCGATTTATGCCACAGGTCTTTTGTATAGCTTCAGTAGAGGTCCTCTGAAATCTTGTCATGGAGTAGCAGTCTTAGAAGAGTGTTTAGATAATCAGTTCTTCTAGTCCTGTGAGACACTCTGCTACATGGGACCCTTACAGAGACTTGGTTCTGAAGTTCCTTGCATTTGTGTTCCAGATAGGCATGCAGGTGTTTTTTTTTTTTTCCCTTCTGGTATGGCTTGTGTGCTTTTAACATGGTTATCACTGGCAGAAATCGGGTGAAACTTTCCCCCTTCCTTTAATACTATCCTAAGGCCCTTTTTGCCCTTGAAGATGAATGAAACCCAAGCAGTTACTGGAATCACTTTTCTTGCCTACTTCATTTACCAAAGCTGTTAGATATTCTTTGGACATCAGCTATCTTCTAAAGTTGATTTCTTAAACATCCTTGCGAGTGGAGTTGCTACTTCATTCTCTCCTTTAATATTCTTGGGCACAAAGTATTTGATCACCTAGATTTAAATCAGCTGTGGATAGGATATATCTGAAACGGTGACCCTCGTTTCTTCCTGGATTGTGAAGTTCTGAATCAGCTGTTTTTGCTTCCCAAGTGGAACTTCTGCATCTTCGGTTATTTGGTTTTGCTTTTAGTTTTTGAATTTCCTGTGCGACACTCCATAGGCCCTGTTTGCTAGATCTTCCAACACATTTCATTTATTTTATCTGCTTTGAATCTCAATGACAAAGGCAAACTATAAATTAATAAAATAGGATAAATGTTTATGTTCCCCCTCTTTTTCACAGTCATGCACTGCTAAAACAATCCTTTTTGCACAATATTCTATTGAGGTACATAAACACTTCTGCACACTGGTGAAAATGTCATCCCAAAGCAGTTGATATCCTGTGCATGCAAGCACATCACAATTGCGTTTTGCAGTGTTGTAGCATTGCATATGTGCTGCTCAACAGTGTAGGGAAACAAATCAATGAAAAAAAATGAAAGCTGTGTCAAGCTGCATGACCCAATGTCAGAATTACTTTCAGAAATAAGTCTGGAGCCCCATATCATGTATTTAATTAATTAATCAATTAAGATTCTTTTTACCCTCCTTCTCTCCCCAATAGATTACAAAGTGGAATGATAGAAAAGTGGTTACAACATTGTTCTTCCATCCTCCATTTTATCAGCCCAACAACAATCCTTTGAGATTTGGTTAGACTGAAACCCAGGTCACCCAGGGATGAAGGTCACCCAGCAAGCTTCCAGGGCAGAGTGGGAGATCTGACCCCTATGTGGGCTCTCACTTAAAGTCTCTACAAACATAACCAGCTCAGTGGCCTCCTCCATCACTTCCTAAGGCAGTGAATTCTATAATGTTAAAAAAAAAAAATCTGTAAAGTTTATTATGCATGAGTGAAGATTTTGTCTGTTCTGAACCTACTGCCAAGCAACTCCATTGGGTAATGTTCAAGTTCTTGACCTGGGTCCCCCTGTGCAAGCACCAGTCATTTCCAACTCTGGGGTGACGTTGCTTTCACAACATTTTCACGGCAGACTTTTTTTTTACAGAGTGGTTTGCCATTGCCTTCCCCAGTCCTCTACGCTTTCCCCCCAGCAAGCTGGGTACTCATTTTACCGACCTCGTAAGGATGGAAGGCTGAGTCAACCTCGAGTCGGCTACCTGAAAACCCAGCTTCCACCGGGGATCGAACTCAGGTCATGAGCAGAGCTTAGGACTGCAGGACTGCAGCTTTAACACTCTGTGCCACGGGGCTCCATTGGATAATGCCCAAGTTCTTGACCTGGGTAGGCAACCTTTTTTTACTCACCTGCTTGGGGGGGGGGGGGGGGCGGGAATCCAGCATTTACCCATGGTTGATCTTTTGGCAAACAAAGGAGAGGAGTGGTCAGACCACTCGTGTGCATGACAGATGCTTCCCAGGCACTTCCTGGCCATTCAGACAGCCAGGAAAGGCGGCAGGGAAACACTTGGGGGAATTGCCACAACTCTGTAAGTGGTGCCTTTCTGAAGTGGCAGGAAGACAGGTAAGGACAAGGTAAGGACAGGAGTGGGGCGGGACCCAGTTGTGCATGTTTGAACACTTTTTTTGTCTGGGTGTGGGATATTCCTGAGGCATCTAGCTGGTTTTTTGGACACACAGGACTACTTCTCTGCCCCAAGCCCTAAGGTGAGCCTCTCAGGGGCTGGCAGAAGCTGGCCAGCATCAGCTCTGCTGGGGTTCGTCTCCCTTCCAGTACATTTGGCCAATATAACCCTCACTCTGCCTCCTCCCCTTCGGTTCTCTTCCACTTTTCTTGTATTATGTGAGTGCCAGGATTATCTAAAGGGGTTGATTTGCTTTCTTCATGGGCTCACCAACTGAATGAGCCTTCAGGCACTCTGGGGATTTGGAAAGAGTTGCAGCTACCATGGGAGGTGGGACCGGTCACAAAATTGCTGCCACTGAAAAATCTGGCAAGTTCCAAGGCAACCATCCTCCTATGCCTGAGGAGAGGGTTTCTAAAATGACGCTTCCTGCAAACTCAAAGCGGGTGCCTCCTGTGGTCTTCTGAAGCATTTCGTGTTCATAACAACATAACAGAAGCCATGTTAGACCATGCCAATGACCCATCTAGTCCAATACTTTGTATCACACAGTGGCCAAAAACCAACTGTGACCAGGAGGTCCACCAGTGGGACCAGAACTCCAGAATTCCAGAAGCTCTTCACTGTGCCCCCCCCCCCAAGCATCACGGATACAGAGCATCACTGCCCCAGACATAGGGTGCATTCATACTACTCTAAATAGTACATTTTGCAACTAGATTTTTGCTTACACAGTAAAAATCCAGTTGCAAACTGCATTATTTGGTGTAGCGTTCCATCTATGTCTTGTGGCTAGGGCTCTTTTTGTAGCAGGAGCTCCTCCGCATATTAGGCCCCCTGATATAGCCAATCCTCCAAGAGCTTAGAAGGCCCCTAGTACAGGGCCTACTGTAAGCTCCAGGAGGATTGGCTACATCAGGGGGGCATGGCCTAATATGCAGAGGAACTCCTGCTACAAAAGAAGCCTGCTTGTGGCTAATAGCAACTGATGGACCTCTCCTCCATATGTTTATTCAGTCTATGCTTCTGGGTGCCACCACTTCCTGCAACAATGAATTCCATGTCTTAATTACTCTTTGAGTGAAGAAGTACCGTACTTCCTTTTATCCATTCTAACCTGACTGCTCAGCAATTTAATGGAGTGCCCACAAGTTCTTGTATTGTGAGCAAGGGAGAAAAGGACTTCTTTCTCTACCCCATGCATAATTGTAAACCCCTCAATCAATGCCCAGAACTGTGCACAATATTCCACTTGTGAGGGCAGGTCCTTCTTTCTCTGACTCACTCTGCAAGTGCATCCAATTGTAATTCAGAAACAAAGTGTGCTTTAAAGTTCAGACCTTAAATCAAGCCTAAGCAGATCTACTCAGGATGCCACTCAAGTTTATTCAATGGAGCTGGGTCGAATGGGCCCTATCGCAACCCCAGAAGGTTTTGAAGGCTAGAGACATTCACAGATGGTTTTCCATTGCCTGACTCTGCAGGGCAACCCGGGACTTCCTTGTGGTCTCCCGTCCAAGTTATAAGCAGGGCCAACTCCATTTAGCTTCTGAGCTGTGATGAGCTCAAGCCAGCCTGGTCCATCCAGGGCAGGGCGGGTGCAACTTCCTTCCTTGTCCTGGTGCCAGATGCACAAGGTAGCCTTGGGTGTTACTGTGAGCATCTGAAGCTAGAACACAAAGCCTAAGCGATGAAAAGAGGTTTCTTGTCCTCATTTCTCTGTGCTGTTTTACCTTGACGACTTTGCATGCGGATTGTGTGTGTGTGTGTGTGTGTGTGTGTGTAGTGCTGTCAAGTCACCTCCAACTTGGAGCTACCTGTGAATGACTGTTCTCCCAAATGGCCTATCATTCCCAGCCGTGCTGAGGTCTTGCCAGCTGAGCGCCACTGTGGCTTCCTGCCCATCCATCTCCTGCCCGGTCTTCCTCTTTTCCCGGCCTGGCTGTCCTTCCCAGCAGTGACTCTTGTCTCAAGTGATCCAGTTGAGTCATTCCAGCTTCTGGGGAGTCTTCAGACTTCATTCGGTCTAGAACCCAGCGGTTTGTCTATTTCGGGGGTCCAGGGGCCCATAAAACCTTCTCCAACACCCCATTTCAAATGCATCTAGTTTCTTGCCTGTCAGCTTTCCTCTTTGTCCCTCTTTCACACTCATGCCTAGCGATGACGGGGAATATTGTGGAGCGGGAGGCTTCTTCGCTAGCCAGCGAGCGCACAGATGTGCTCCAGGGGAAGGAAGCGCAGAGCGCCGAAGCAGGTGAGCCGCCGGTGCTCTCGAGTGTCAAGTAGCGGGCTGGCCCCGCTGCCTGGCGGGTCCCCAGAGAGACGCTGCTTTTGCCTGCCTGGAGGAGCGGCTTCGGCGGGCTCAGCGCCCCACTCCCCGCCGCTTCTCTCGGGCCAGCGATCCGGCGCAAGTGGAAGCGGAAAGGTCCCGCCGCATCTTGCGAGCCGAGCGCCAGAGAGCGGGCGGAATCCGGGCCTGGCCTGGGCGGGATTAGGGAGCCCCCCTGCCACGGCGAGGAAAGAGGCAGGACGCACCCCTGGGAACCAGAGCAGCCGCCCGCCCGCCCGCCCCAGCTCTTCCTTCGCGAAGCTGATCCCCGCCGCCGCCGCCGCCGCTACAAGTTTCAGAACGCCCCTGCCCTGCCCTCCCCTCCCCTCCTTCAAGAGCAGGCAGCCCGGCCCGTTTGCGGGTTCTTTTTAAAAAATTACTACAGCAGTGGGGGAGGGGGCTGGGCGGCACCTGCGAGGGTTCTTGAAATCGTTGAGAAAACACCAGGCAGTTGGCAAAGTGGTCGGAACGCTCTCGCTCCCACAACGGTGCCTCCCTAGTGCTCTAACTAGTCCCCCCGAAACCACCACCACCGCGCACTGGGGAGAGCGGCGCTGCCCTCTGGAGAGGACGTGTCGCAGTCTTGGTCTTTAAAAACCCTCTTAGTTGACACCTTCTTTATCCTACCCAAAAAAGCAAAGGAAACCCTTTTCAAACCTGCTGTTCTAATTCCGCCGCGTTGTGCGCCTTTCCTAGGGCAAGAGCCCCTCGCGTCCGTGCAGCCGGCCTCGGGGCCCCGTCGGGCGTTTCGCTTAGCGCCTCTCCCCTGCCTGCTGAACCCCGCCGGGCTGGCAGGAGCTGCCGTGCCCATCCCCTGGACACCTTCCTCCCCCTTCGCGGCTGCCAGCCTCCTCGCACATTCGGCCTCATGCCCTGGAATTGGTTCGCTTTGGGCTCATTCCCTTCCCACTGGCGTTGGGGGGCGCGCGTGTGCGGGAGGGAGGGAGGGAGGGAGAAATGCCCCCTTGAAATGAGCGGAAAGTGAAATACTCGGGCAAGATCCGACCCAAGTTAAAAGGTCTTTGGCAGCCTGGCTGCTTTCAATGGAAGCGATTTAGGCGCGCTCACGCCTCTTCCCCACTGACATCGAGAAGGACTTCGAAAGGTTTTAATCGTGTTTTTTTAGAAGATGCTGACTGGGGGGTTTTGTTAAATGTTTGCTTCGCTTTTCAGAGGCTGCCCGTCACAATCCTGCGAGTGCGAAGGAGC
Organism: Heteronotia binoei; assembly: GCF_032191835.1. NCBI lineage: Eukaryota > Metazoa > Chordata > Lepidosauria > Squamata > Gekkonidae > Heteronotia > Heteronotia binoei. Next base: position 4,939,745 of record NC_083236.1, on the reverse strand, counting down.
GTCTGGGCTCAGGCGACTTCGGGCGACCCCGACCCGCGGGGCTTTTAAGGCAGGAGACGCTGGGAGCGGCTTTGGCCTTGCCTGGACTCCCCTGCTGGTCTCCCGCCCAAAGACTAACCTGCTGAGCTCCGGTCCCCGGGCCGTCCCTCCCCCCGGCCCCAGCTTGGAACGTGTTTCGCTCTAGAGACTTTGAACCCTGGTTGAGCCCAGTCCCCAAGCTGACATTCTACACCAGAGCCAGGAAATCACGGAGTCGCAGAGCTGGCTTCTCTGATTCCAGCGCAGAATGTCATCTTGGGGACTGGGCTAAACCAGGGATAAAGGTCTAGTGCGAAAGCGGTCTCACTTTGGCGGAGAAAGTTTTCTGAACCATGACCGAGTGCGTTTAGCCGGATCAGGAGGGGACAGAGAATTCCCTTTGGGGTCGGGAGAAGCGCTTCCGTTTTTGGTACCATGAAAAGTTCCGGGCGGGGGGGGGGGGGCTTGGTAAGCAGTCGGGAGATTGTGGCGGGACCTCATCGCCTAACCAGGGAGAACCGCCGAGGAGGCGCCTGGATTCTGCGCAGGCTTCTTCGGAAGGAGATCCCCCTCTCTCCTAATTTGGGGTCAACTCGCTGCCCCTCCCGCTCGCCCTCTTCCGACCCCGAGGCCACTGCGAGGGCCCCCAAAGGGCCAGCCGAAGGGCGCCAGCTTTGCTCACGTGGACTTAGGAGCAAACGCATCACTGAGCGTGTGTGAACGTGGCGGTAGTAACGGCTACAAAAGTCGCCGACGGATTTGCTTCTGTGTGGAAGATCGTGCTGCAACTGGAGGTTTGGTCCGATCCGGCGGGATTCTTTTTCGGTTCGTTTGTTTTTTAATTTGGTCTTACTCCCAACTGGAAGACACACTTCCTTGGGAGTAAGGAACGCTGAACATCTTATCTCTAAGTGAACATCGGAGTGAAATGTGGTCGATTCTTGAGCGTCCTTCTCAGGGGCAACTGAGTTTCCTCCGGGCTCAGCGGCACAAACTTCCTTGCGAGAAATCCTGCCCCGACAGCAGGAGAGGCTGTTGGCAGCCGGCGGGACAGGGGAACCAGCGGAGCGGCGAAGATTCCTACAACGATACCAGCCGTCATCTGTTCCCTTTCTTTCTGTGCAGGGTAGATGTAGAGACAAGCATCGATGTGCTCTGAGGCTTAGTAAGGGCAGCAGACCGAGCACTGTCGAGGCTTGGAGTCTCTAGCGGAGAGGCCCTTCGCAGCCCCTGGTCGCGGGAGGAGAGACCTCGGCCGCGCCAGCCAGCTTTGAGGGGGGGGGGGACGCCCTGAGGATGTGCGATGTCAACAGGCGGGGCTTTGAAAGTTCGCGGCTGTGAAGGGGGGGGGGGGCTAGGCCATGGCCTGCATCAGGGATGGTGCGGCTGCTGTTGCCAGAAGCTCGAAAGCTGCGCCTCCATCCGCCCTCCCCCCTTGAGGTGGCTCCGAGGTCCCCAGTTCCTTCCGAGACCTCTTTTCGCCTCCTTCTCGCTCTTGGATCGGCTGAGGCGAAACCCTGCCCAGCTCCTGCTGCCCCCATCCGATCCCGGGCTCTTTGGCTTCCCTGGAACCTTCCCGCGCAAGGCAGTGGAGGGGAGGAAGTTTCCCCAGTCGGGGGAAGAGGCCGCCGGCCCCTGGGCTGGACTGCTGGGGGGGGGGGGGTTGGAATGGAACTGAAAACAAATCAGCCAGTATCATAATGCCCTTGTATAAATCAATGGAATACTGTGTGCAATTCTGGTCACCGCACCTCAAAAAAGATATTATAGCATTGGAGAAAGTCCAGAAAAGATCAACTAGAATGATTAAAGGTTTGGAACACTTTCCCTATGAAGAAAGGTTAAAACGCTTGGGACTCTTTAGCTTGGAGAAACGTCGACTGCGGGGTGACATGACAGAGGTTTACAAGATTATGCATGGGATGGAGAAAGTAGAGAAAGAAGTTCTTTTCTCCCTTTCTCACAATACAAGAACTCGTGGGCATTCGATGAAATTGCTGAGCAGTCGGGTTAGAACGGATAAAAGGAAGTACTTCTTCACCCAAAGCGTGCTTAACATATGGAATTCACTGCCACATGAAGTGGTGGCGGCTACAAGCATAGCCAGCTTCAAGAGGGGATTGAATAAAAATATGGAGCAGAGGTCCATCAGTGGCTATTAGCCACAGTATGTATATGTGTGTGCGTGTGCGTGTATTCACATACACATATATCGGCCACTGTGTGACACAGAGTGTTGGACTGGATGGGCCACTGGCCTGATCCAACACGGCTTCTTTTATGTTCTCAAGGGCCCTGCGGTCCAGCACTTGCCCCCCACCCGAGCCGAAGCCCCAGTCGCCGCGCACAACCTGCGGCGGAATCCTGCCGCCTCCGCCGGCGGGGCGAAGGAAGGAGCGCAGCAGCCTCTGGGCGCCTCCGGCTCGGTCCGCTTCTCCTGCTGCTGGGCGGAAGTTCCTCTGAAACCCTCGAGGCGACTCGGTTCTTGGCTGGCGGCGGCTGGTTCACACGTCGACACCGGTCTGCGCATTGGAGCCGAATGTGGGGGGTTCGGTTCCTTGACCCGGAGGGCTAGGAAAGTCCCAGCCCGGGCACAAAGCGAGGGAGGCCCGTTTAGACCAGCCCCGGGTCAGAAGTATGAAAAGTCAACCGTCAGCGATGATGCTCGTGTGAATGTGCCCTTTACAACTGTGCAACTCCCCTCTTCGATATCACCTCGAACTAACCGAATGCTTTTCGGTCCGGGTCAGTCCCGCACTCCACTGGAGGGGAGGACTCGAAGTGCCTTCACGTGTCTGCACGTGTGGAACAGTCCTGCATTGTTGGCAGTGAGAAACCAGCGTGTAGCCCTCCGGGAGACTGCGGCCCTTTCGCCATCCAGAAGAAGAAGAAGAATTGCAGATTTATACCCCACCCTTCTCTCTGAATCAGAGACTCAGAGCTGCTTACAATCCCCTCTATCTTCTCCCCCCACAACAGACACCCTGTGAGGTGGGTGGGGCTGAGAGGACTCTCACAGCAGCTGCCCTTTCAAGGACAACCTCTGCCAGAGCTATTGCTGACCCAAGGCCATTCCAGCAGGTGCAAGTGGAGGAGGGGGAAATCAAACCCAGTTCTCCCAGATAGGAATCCATGCACTTAACCACTACACCAAACTGGCTCTCTTCTCCTTTATGCTACCCCACACAGCAGACATCCTGTGAGGTAGGAAGGGCTGAAAGAGCTCTCCCAAAAGCTGCCCTTTCAAGGACAACTCTGCCAGAGCTCTGGCTGACCCAAGGCCATTCCAGTAGGTGCAAGTGGAGGAGTGGGGAATCAAACCCGGTTCTCCCAGATAAGTGTCCGCGCACTTCACCACTGCACCAAATTGGCTCTACCCAAGCTGGCTCCAGCTAAGCAAAAGCCCTTGGAAGTCAACCCATGGGAGGGGGGGGGGAGAGCCTGCGTCACCGGCCTCTTTGGTCGGCTTAGTTGCTGGCACTGGGAAACTCGCGCGAAGGGCTTGGGGCGCTGCCAGGCAGCCTTTCCGAGAGAAGTCGTGTCGACAGGGAGCAGGCGCCAGGCCACAACGACCAGGACCTCTGGCACTGAAATGCACGGGATACAATACTCCCCTCCCCCACCCCGCCGCCCCAGTGGTGAATATTCCCGAGAAAAGGCCGCGGGACGGGCCTTCCGGAGGACCCGGGACCTTCTCCCGGAGCACAACAAGCCCCCGAAAGGGCTGAGAGGCCGCCCTTCCTGCCCCTCCCCAGCGGGGGGAGATGAGCGAGAGGCTCGGCTGGGGCTGAGCGGGGAGTCCCAGCGGGGTCTCCCGGACCCTGCACCGGCCCTCCCGGCTGAAGTCCTGACACCCTTTTTCCACCCGCAAAGCAGCAGGCCCGCGACGCCTCGATGCCACTGAGTTCAGGCACCTTCCCTCGGCGACAAAGCCTTGGCGCAGGTGGCGACGGGCGCGCCCTCGAGGTTGGGCATCCCTCGGCGAAGCCAGTGGACTCGGGGCTCTTTGCGGGCTCTCCCGCTTTTACCGGCTTCTGCCTCCTTCCTGTGGCCGACCGCTGCGCCAGGCAGAGCTGTGGGGGAAGGGGCGAAAGGCCGGGCCGTGGAGGGCCGAGCGGGTGCTTGCTGCTGGAGCAGGAGCGCGGCTGTTAACCGCCTCTTTCCCACTGGGCCCCCGGGCAGCTCCTCCCACACGGCACCGCTGGCTGGGGGGGGCGGGGGGCTTCTGGCTGGCCCAAGCAGCGGGCAGGAAGGCGGGCGCGGGCAACGGGGCAGGGCGCTGGGGGGCTTCCTCCTGCCGCGTCGCCCCGAACTCCCAGCGGCGACCGAAATGCGGGCCCAGCAGCAGCCTCCTCGTGCCGCGGCCGCCGAAATGCTCTGGCCGGAGTTGGGAGCCCCGCCGGTCCCCTTTCCAGTGGCGCCCTGCCTCTAAGGCGCTCTCGGTACCCCTCTTCTCCTCTGCCCCTGCAGCGCCACAACGACCCTGCGGGGGCTGCCTAGCCCTTGAGCAGAAGTGTCATGTGTGACTCTGAACCTTGCCATGGCCTGGAGGGAGAGACTCCAGCCTGCTTTGGGTTTGGGTTTGGGTTTGTTTAGAAAACGTCGCCTGTTTGTTTTTGAACCCCTCAGCAGGAGCGAAGAGGGCCTCCCCCTCCTTTGCGCCTGGATCTCCGAGGTGCTGGGCCCACTTCCCACTCTTTCCCAGGCCCACCCCCACCCCACGGCCTCCCTTGGTGCAGAATTGCGCGCAGGACCGCAGAGGCCCCCCCCCGCAAGGATTCCGTCGGCAGCAGCGGGGCTTTGCTCCAGACCTGGGGTGGCTTCCAAAGCCTCCCTCCCGCTCCCTGCAAAACTCCCTCCAGACCTTTCGGAGAAATGATGAGTGGCTGTCTGGGAGTGGGGGGGGGGGGGCGCGGGGACGGGGTGCTCAGCGAAACCCTTGGAGGATGCCGCTTGGCGCCAAGGCCGGGCCGCTGAGTTCCAAGGACTAGGGTGTCTTTTCTCTTCAAGAGAAACCGTCCTTGTGCCCCCAAGCGCCTGGCATCCTTCTCCTCCGCTCCATCGCAACCTCACAACAATCCTGCGAGGTCGGTGCGGCTGAGAGGGGGGGAATTTGAACCTGGGTCTTGGCCTCACATTTCAGCCACTACACCGCACTGCCCTTTGGGCCGCACTGCCTTCTTAGCAGTAAGAAGCGCGGTGGGGCCAGGCAAGATCTCCCCGGGACTACTAGATCTGCGGTGGCAACGGGAGCTGGGAAGAGTCCAGTCCAGGGAGGCTATTCAGCGGGCAGGTCTCCCCAGAGGCCGGAGCGGGGCAGAGAGAGGCAGATCCCAGACGCCGCCAGCTCCAGGAGAGCTCCTTGGCCCCGCAAGGGGGGGGGGGGAGCCCAGGCGCCCCGCTGTCTTCTCTTCGCTCTTGCAAGTGCTTGCCTGGTGCCCCCTCCCGCGTGGAAGCCCCACACCCAACGAGCGGGCAAATTCTCCTAAAAGCAGGGGCCCTCGAATCGCTCTCGTTGGGCAAGTAGCCACACGCGCCCTTTTCAAATGTGTGTGTGTGTGTGTGTGTGTGTGCGCGCGCATGTCTGTATGCAACCAGCGTGCATTCTCCGGGAAAGCAAAAAAGCAGACATGGGTGGTGGGGGGGAGAAAAACAGGCAGATTGAATGCTGTGTTCCTTGCAATCCCCCGCCCCCAGACTTAAAAAAAAAATAATAACTTTGCACTCGCGCCGGGGAAATCCTGAGCGCATTTATAAAGGCGAGTTGTGTTTCTCCATAAACACCCCCCCACACACACTCTTCCTGATTTGGAAGTAAATCCCCCTGACGCGAGTGGGGCTCTCGGGGTGGGTTCGGGAAAGGATTTGGGGCCTGCGGGGCAAGGCGCGCGCTCTCTCCCTTTGGCCTCAGCCAGGGACCGGAGAACTTCGGCGGATGCTGGGAAGCGTCGTCCTGGGTTGGCGGAGGGCTGCTGGTGGGGGTGCCGTCGAATCTCCGTTCCGCAGCGGGCATCGGTGTGTGCCTCGCAGACCAATCCCCGCGGTCTCCCCTGGTGGGAAAAGAGGAGGGAAGCCCCTTCCGCCCGCCTCGTCCCATTAGACTGGGAGAAAAGGCCTCACCCGGCGGGGCTGCCTGTCTGGCCTTGTCCTTAGACCCCCGCTGGCCTCAGTCGCCGGCCGCCGCGGGCAGGAATCGGGCCGAAGACGCTGGAGCCGGTGCCGCACTCGTGGGGGCCTCCAGCCCTCCCTCCCTCCGGAATACGAAGGGGGCCGGCAGAGCCGACTGCCCAGCGGGGGGGGGGGCTATTCCCGAGGAGGCTGGAGATGCGGGGAAGAGCGGAGGACAAGCGAGGACGGCAGGAAAAGGACCCCCGTCAAGGGAGACCCCCCCCCGCGCGCTGCCCGCTGCTGGGCGGGGGTGGGGCGGGAAGGGCCGCTGGGCTGCGGGCGAGGGGGGAAGCAAGAGGCAGCCGGCTCTTCCGAGGGTGAAAACCGCTCGGGGCGGCAAGGGGAAGGGCCGCCGGCTGCTCTCTGGCACCGGCCCACCGACCAGGCCCGCTCCGAAGGTCCCCGCCTGCGCCTAGTCCAGGGACCCCGCCGGGAGGTCAAAGGAGGGAGCTCGAATCCCCTCCCACTTGCTGGGGGACAGGCCTGCCTTCCCAGGGCGACCCCCCCCCCCAATCTGCTTTTTGTTGTTTAGTCGCACAGTCGAGTCCGACTCTTTGCGACCCCGTGGACCAAGTCCCGCCAGGCCCCCCTGTCTTCCACTAGCCTCCGAAGTCTGCTCAAATTCGTGTTTGTACATCAGTACCGCTGTCCAGCCATCTCCTCTTTTGCCGTCCCCTTCTTCTTTTGCCTTCTGTCTTTCCCAGCATCAGGGTCTTCCCCAGTGAGTGCTTATTTGGTGGTCAAGGTGTTTGAGCTTCAGCATCTGACCTTCCAGGGAACAGTCGGGGTTGATTTCCCTTAGGACTGACTGAATGGATCTTCTCGCAGTCCAAGGGACTCTCAAGAGTCTTCTCCAGCACCACATCACAAAAGCATCTATTCTTCTCCGCTTGGCCTTCCCTATGGTTCAGCTCTCACAGCCATACCTTACTACTGGGAATACCATCGCTTTGACTATACGGACTTTTGATGTCTCTACTTTTTATTCTACTGCCCAGGTTCGCCATAGCTGTCCTCCCGAGGAGCAAACGTCTTTTAATTTCATGGCTTCAGTCTGCTGGAGAAATACTAAAGAGGAGGCTTCCGCGATCCAAGCGGTGTTTCCAGAATGAGCACAGGAGTCTTGGTCGGCCGGCTGCTTCTGCTTCCCCGGGCTCTGCCGAAGGTCGTCTCTGGCCTAAGCAGACGCGGGGCTGGCTTGGGGGGCGCCGCCCAGCAGAAGCGACGAGAGAGCCCAGACCCCCCTGCGGAGTGGCCGCGGAAGGGGCTCCTGCGGGAACCAGGAGGGAGGGAGGGAGGGGCGGGGAGCAGGGCGCACCCTTGGTCCCGCCGCCATCCCGAGCTTCGCGCCCAAGCCAGACCCGCTGCGTGCCCCTGTCAAAGCCCCTCGTCTCGCGGGTTCTTCCCGGCCGGCTTCCCCGTGCAGGGCCTCGGAAGCAGCTGTTCCGGCCAGGCCCTCCCGCCTGGCTCCTCTCGCCCGTGCCCGCTCCGGGGAAGGCCGGTAGGCCGTGCAGCCGCCGCCAGGCTCTTTCGCGGGAGGCTGCTTGCGGGCACTTGGCACCTGCCGCCGCCGCCGCCCTTTCCCCAGCGGAGCCGGAGCCGGCTGCACCTCGCCATGGCAGCTGCGCAGCGGGTTTCTCCAGCGAGAAGGGAGGCGGAGGGTCCCGCCAGACTTCTCCAACACGCATCCGAGGCCGGGCGGGTCTAGCCGGGGAAGCGCAGCTCGCTTGTCCCAGAAGCGGGCGGGGGTGCCTGCTGCACCCCGGGGTGCGCCCCCCTAGCTGCTCCCCTGCCCCCCTGGCCGGCGTGGGTGGGAGGCGGAGGGGGCGGCCCCCCTCTCCCCCGGTCCCTGCGCGCGCCAAAGGGCGGGGGTGGGCGGGGCCTCGGGAAGGGGGGAGGAGCAGCCGGGGGGCGTGTCCTGGGCGGCTCTGCAGCGGAGCTTCCGTGACAGACAGGTCTCTTTGCCAATGTGCGGGGGTGGGGGCGCCTTTGCAGGGGGGGGGGCACCCGCAGCCTCCTTTTTGCCGGGGAGCCCAGGCGGCCGGCGCAGGAGAGCGGCGAGGGGGCCCGGGCTGCCTTCCTTCCTTCCTTCCCCGCCGCCGCCGCCGCCCCTCCTCCTCCCTCCACCCCCCCGCCCGCCCGCCGGCCCGGCCCTCGCGGCGGCTGCTCCTCCCCCTACTGCTCCTGCGGCTGGCGGCGGCGTCGGGCGGGCTGGCGGGAGAAAGAGAGAGGCGGAGCGGGGGCGCGCGCGTCCCCTCGGCCCGGCGCCCGCTCGCCTTCTGGCTGCCGATGGCGGGGCGGCGGCGGCGGCTGTGAGCTGCTCGGGGCGGCCCAGCCATGTCCTACCCGCAGGGCTACCTCTACCAGCCGCCGGGCTCGCTGGCGCTCTACTCGTGCCCGGCCTACGGGGCGTCGGCGCTGGCGGCCCCTCGCAGCGAGGAACTGGCGCGCTCCTCCTCCGGCTCGGCCTTCAGCCCCTACCCGGGATCGGCGGCCTTCAGCGCCCAGGCGGCGGCCCCCGGCTTCGCCAGCCCGCTCCACTACTCCACCGACCCCGCCGCAGCCGCCTTCCCCTCCTACATGGTGCGTACCGGGCGGGCACAAGGGGCGAGGGCGGCGGGCAGCCGGGGAAGGGGCGGCGGGCGCCGGGCTCCTACCTTCTGCCCCCGAGGAAAGCCTTCGCCGCTCCTGGCCAAGCGGGGCTGCCTTCCCGTTGCCGCCGCCGCCGCCGCGCCAGAGCGCTCCGATGGCCAGCGTCTCCCGGCCACCGCTCTCCCCTGCCCTCTCCCGGAGGGGTGTCGGAGGCAAGGGAGCGGCTCCCTCTTCCGCGCCCCTCTGCTGGACTTTCTGGGGGCAGAAGAAGCGGGGGGGGGGGGGGCGGCCGCACGTTGCCGAGCCTTATTGTTCGCGGGCTGTTAAGAACAGAAGGGAAATGTGGAGCGGAGCGGATCTCGCTTCTCTGAAAGTTATTGAGTTTGCTCCGCTAATTTTTTTTCCCTTCGCCCCTTCCCCACATCCCTGTGTTAGGCAGACTTTAAATCAGCGCAATTTAAACGTTTAAAGGGCGAATTAAAATGCTAATTATACCGCATTTGACCGATTCGAAACGGTGCATATCTTCTGGTTTGCAAATTGGATTTGCAATGCATTAGCGAAGTGAATTGCTAAGTGGGGGGCTGCGGTCTCCCTCTCCCCCCCCCCCACGTCAGGAGGGGAAATCTCCTTGCCGCTCTGTTCGGAGAAGGCGAACCATTTCCAGAAATTACCTGGAGGGCTTTCAGCGGGGAAATTTCTTTTTAAAAGCTTGAGTTGAATGGCACTAAACGGCAAAAAGCCGAAGGTGAAAGCGGCGGAGAAAAGGGAGCGGGTTGCAAAACCCCAAGAGGCGAGGAGCGCCGCGCTGGCTAGCGGCTCCAAGGGGGCGAGCGGGGCGGGCCTCGGATCTCGGCTGGGGGCGGCTAACGGGGCCTTCTTGTGCTTGGCAGAGCTCGCCCTACGACGCCCACACGACGGGCATGAGCGGGGCCATCAGCTACCACCCCTACGGCAGCCCGGCCTACCCCTACCAGCTCAACGACCCGGCCTACCGCAAGAACGCCACGCGCGACGCCACCGCCACGCTGAAGGCCTGGCTGCAGGAGCACCGCAAGAACCCCTACCCCACCAAGGGCGAGAAGATCATGCTGGCCATCATCACCAAGATGACCCTCACGCAGGTCTCCACCTGGTTCGCCAACGCCCGGCGGCGCCTCAAGAAGGAGAACAAGATGACGTGGGCGCCGCGCAACAAGAGCGAGGACGAGGAGGACGACGTGGACGCCGACGGCGGCGGGGGCGGCCTGCGGGCCAAAGAGGCCGCCTCGGACAAAGGGCGCGACAGCAATGAGGCGTCGGCCGAGGACGAAGGTAAGAGCCCAGCGGCTGGGAGGGAAGCTGGCGCCCGGGGCTTCTCCCCTTCTGGGGCCCCCACAGCCTCTCGCTTGAGCCCCGCCGGCGCGCTGGAGCGGCTCCTGCCTTCTCCTTGGCCCGGCCCGGCCCGGCCTCGGCTGGCTGCACTGGCGGAGGAGTCGCCTCCGGCCCTGGCCAGGGTCCCTTAGAGCAGCGAGGGGAAAGGAGGCGTAATACTAAGGGCAGCAGCCGCAGGAGTGGGAGCGGGAGTGCAAGGGGGAGCCTTTCCCGAGGCCACTGGGGCGGGCCGGCGGGCGGGCTTACAGAAGAGCTGGGCCCGCGATCGCTGGGGGGGGCTGCCGGGCCGGGCCTCTGACGGCCTCCCTGGTTCTCTGGGCAGGGATCAGCCTGCAGGTGGACTCGCTCACCGACCACTCCTGCTCGGCGGAATCGGACGGCGAGAAGGCGCCCTGCAGCAGGCCCGGCGGGGACCCGCTTGGCGAGTCGGGCTCGGGGGGAAAGGACAAATATGCCGAGATGGAGGACGACGACGACGACGACGACGGAGAGGAGGAGGACGACGACGAGGAGGAGGAAGACGGAGAGGAGGCGAGCCGCGGCCTGCGGCCCAAGCCGGTCACCTCGTCGCCCCTCACCGGCGTGGAAGCGCCGCTCCTGGGGCAGCAGTCGGGCGAGGACGCCTCTCGGAACGCCGCCAAAGCGCTCTTGCCCGCCGCCTCCTCGCACTCCACGCCCGCCAGCAAGCCCAAGCTCTGGTCGCTGGCCGAGATCGCCACCTCGGACCTTAAGCACTCGCAGCCGCCGCCGCCGCCCGGCCTGGGGCCCGCCTGCCCGCCCGCCGCCCCCCACAGCGCTGCCCCCGCCGCCTACCCGGCCTCCTCGCTCCTGGGCCGGCACATTTACTACACCTCGCCTTTTTATAGCAACTACACCAACTACGGGAACTTCAGCGCCCTGCAGGGCCAGAGCCTCCTGCGCTACAACTCGGCCGCCGTGGCTTCGGGCGAGGGACTGGGCCAGGCCGTCTTAAGCGGCAGCGGGACCGCGGCGCACAAGCAGGGGGCGGAGAACGCGCTGAAAAGCCTCGCCGGCCACCTGGAGCAGCAGCGCTACAAGCCCGCCAGCCCCGACGCCAAGAAAGGTAGGCAGAAGGAGCTCCGTCTTCCGGGGGAGGGGGCGGTTTTGGCAAGGCGAGGGCCAGCCGGGCCCAGGGAGCGCAAGAACCGCGGTAGGAGGGGGGCTCCTGCAAGCCGGAGAGCGGCTGGGGTGGGATGGGGGGGCGGGTCTCACTCAGCAAGCGCTGAGAATTGCGCCCGGTGCGGGGCCAGCTGACCCCGCTCTGGTGAAACAATGACTGCTTTAGCTTTCTCGGAGGGATTCAGAACACTTCGAAGGAGCTGATGCAAGTTGCTCTCCCTTAGTTACAGGGTTTATTTAAAAATGAAATGCGCATTTTTAAAAAAAGAATTATCCGGTTTGTTTCAAACAGGGGAAGAGTATATTTATTGTTTATTCTTTGCTACGTCTCTGGATATGTTGACTTCTTTGGACATTCCTGAGCAAAAGGGGCGCCTTCGGTTGATTAAGAAAATACTTTTTCCCCATATATATATATATATATATATATATATATATATATATATATATATATATATATATATATATATATATATATATATATATATATATATATATATATATATATATATATATATATATATAAAGGGCTATTTTCCCCAACCCCGGTGAAGCCCCCAGTTTTGACCGTTTGCTCTGAAGAGCCCTTAGTGGGAAGGGACGGTGCCCGGGGACGCCGCCTCTCGGCCCCTTTCTCGCTCTTCTGGAAAAGTCAGGCCAAGCGTCTTCTTTAGCCAGAACCGCCAGCCCCCCTCTCCCCCCTCCCGACAGCCGAAAGAGCCGAGCAGCAGCCGGGGGGCGAGGGGGGCAGCCGCAGCCCCGCCGTGGGTAATCCGGTTAGTCAGCTGTGTCCTGTGTGACTAACCGGCGCTTCTGTTTTGACAGACCCCACTGAAGTGTGCACGGTAGGAGTACAGCCCTACCTATAGAAGGCATGTAAGTGAGATGATATTATTATTATTATTATTATTATTATTATTATTATTATTATTATTATTATTATTATTATTATTATTATTATTATTATTATTATTATTATTATTATTATTATTATTATTACTATTATTAACATTGCCAAGGAGAATCCTTTTGGCACCCGCTCTAGATATATTGCCGGGCCTGTAAATTTACTTAATGTCAATTTCTTGCTTCATTACCAAGGAGCAGACTGCAGACAGCAGCTGTGGCGTTTTCAACACCTCCTTTTAGACATGAGTTTAGTTTTTGCAGTTCCCGCCTCCTTGTGCATAGATAAATGCCAAAGGTGTGTGCTTTGCGGGACACCTGTCCTTGAAAAACAATTAACCAATATTGCAGCAATTGCAAGCATTGTGTGTGCCTATTGCGCCCGCACGCGAGCTCTGGAAATTATTGAGATATTCCTTAATTGTTTTCTCTAGGAAATGGTTGCTTGCAAAGTTAGAGCGCGAGGCCCTTGGGCCCTTCTCCAGCCCAAGCCCGGGTGAAATGAAGGGGGCACAGCGCTGCTTAGAGCCACGCTCTGTTTGCTGAAGCTATTTGCCAGCAATGCCCAAGTGAAGGACTGCAGAGCTGCCCGTGAGGCTACACGATTCTCGGGGTGGCTGATCTTGAAGGATAAGAGCCGAAGCCGGCGGGAAGTTCGGCCCAGCCTTCCCCTTCCCCAGGAACCGGAGCTGTGGAAGAGCCTGGCCCAGCTCTCAATCATTTTCACCAAGGGCTTCTTTCTCATCCCTTACCATGCTAAGTGGTAAGAATTGTGCATCATTTCTTTTTTTAAAGTGTGAGGCGTGCTTAGATGCATTTCAAATAGCAGGAAGGACAATGAGATGCATTCTGGCAGGGTTCCAAAGAGAACAGAATGCGGGTGGATGGCCTGCTCTCCCCACCCCCAGCAGCTATGGTTACCATTAAAGAAAAATCTTGTAGCCAAGTATTCTGCTTCTCCCCTCCCCGCCCCCCCCCCCATCAAGCCCCTAATCCTTCTCTGGCCAGTTTGCCTTCCATTTTTTAACCCCCGGTCTGTAACTGAAGGATGGTGGCTGATCTGGTGTTTTCCTTGGTCCACAGGTAGGTGTCACAATTGCTTTGAGAAAAGTCAACAAGCCATCAGCTCTGTTCTGTCTCTATCTCTAAACAAAACTCTAAATCCGGATCACATCTTGTGCCACTGTATAAAAGAAGACCACAGAGCACTAGTAAATGAACAGACTCTAATAATTAAACCAGAATTTTGTTGGACATTATGTGAGTTTGCTGGTATAGTCTAGTTTCCCTAATGTATGTGTGATTTTAAACAAGGAAGAAGAAAAAGAAGAAGAAGAAACACACACACACACACAAACACACAAAGCAAATCTGTTTTTTTTCCTCAGGATATCTTGAATTGATCACTTCATTGCCACAGTATATATATCGATATAAATATATATATTCTGTAGGTGTGATAGGATTTATTGTACAAATTCTTTGTTAAAAGATACATGCAGTAGCAATTAAAAAGAAGCCGTGATTGAAGAACTTCAGTACTTACAAAGTGGAAAAAAATTTGATATTTATTTTTGTAATGATATAAGAGCTTCTAGTAATTTATGCAAGTTGTATTGCAATGAAATCCTGATTCTTTTGTAAATAAATTATGCCTGGTTTTTATTTGAAACATTGATGGTTATACAACCCCTCGTTGTTTAACGAGAATTCTTTACTAATTTATATCTTTAATTGTAAATAAAAACAGATTAGTCTGCAATTACATAGTGGGATATTTTTCATTTACAGCTATTTTTATTTTAAACGACAATTAATCTATGAAATATTATTGGTGCAGGATCTTAGGATAAATCGTTAAATGTTTATAATAGGAGCAAATTAGCTAATTAAACCTTACGGAAGGAACATGTTTTAGGGCAACGAAAACCTTCCAAGTAAATTGTAAGGCTGGGATAAATATACACACATGACATTTTCACACTGTGCTGTTTTGACTTCGCATGTATATGTTTATCTTTGATTTTGATCAAAATCTCCCCAAACCCTGAAGGTACAAAAAGGTATCCAAGGATTCCCCACCCCCTTTAAAATGCTTCCTCCTTCTGCTCCCAGGTCTGTCAGGTGGGAATCGCCTATGAGACCGACCTCTATTAGGCTTATGAAAGAGCTAAGCAGTCTCTTCAAGCCCCCTCCCAGCACATAATGAGAATTCCCATATAATATAATTTCAATAAAAAGACAGCCCCCCATTTATATTCTCCCCCAAAGATAAATTGAGTGAATATAACTTACCGTTATGAAACAAGAATAATAGGTTCTTAGATTGCCCTTTAATCAATCATACACTTATTTTTTCAAGAGCCTCATCTATTTTATTCCATGATTAATAATGTTCCAGTGTGAAAGCATTATTAGATCCCAGCAGGGGAGATCACGGGTGCTTTTAGCTGCTTTGGAATGGTCAGTTGGGGTTCATTACGGGCTGATATTGAACAATTTATAAAGTCTTGTCTAAACATCTGCCAGCTCAGATAGGCCGATGTGTCTGAAGATGGGAAATTGCTGGACCAGTTGATATTGACAAACGGGGCTCTCTCCAGTGGCTTTTTGTTCGCTGGCAATTGGTGGCCTTTTGCTCCGGGCCTTGTTAGAAAGGGCATTTGAAAGTGATCTCAGAGAGTGTCGGCTTGGGGGTGGGGGTGGGGGGAGGGCTTAAGGGGATAAAAAGCGACCTCGGTGTGTGCCGAGTGGGGGAGGGGCGATCCTGTCATTACAGGGAGGTAAGGGACCATTTATTGCATCGGCGAAATGTGGTTGTGGTTGTGAATTATTACATTACTTTATTCACCCTGTTGTGCTTTGGGCTTTGAAGCCTGCAACAGAGGTCTCTGCCCCGAGGATCTCGCATGTGGGGAGAAATTAACCCTAAACTCGACGGGGGGCTTGTCTAACTCTTTACACCGTGGTGTGCATGGAAACAGCGCTTTTAAAAGAGTTTGGACTTCGGACTAGTCCCTGTATGTTGCGATCCACTCCCCTGAGCCGTGCAGGGGCCCCTTTCGGGACGGGCAACCAGGTACCTTCCAGATGTCTCTCTTTGGTGACCCAGACGCTCCCCAGGTGACTTGGTGGAATCGGAAACAAGCTCGACAGGATTCAAACGAAATCTGTCCTTCCTCGCTTCTCTGTGCCTCCGTTCCCTTCCCGCCGACGCCCGCCTTTCCTTCGCATCCCCCGCCCCACGCCCCCCGCCGAGATTCTCTTGCGCCGGCCGCCTCTCGCCCTTCCTGCTCCCGGGCGGCGCGCAGGAGAAGAGTCCGGGGAAGGCGGGAGCTGCGCCCTCCTGCCCAAATGGCAGCACAGCCCTACCGGGAGCTCCGGGGCTTCGGCCTTTGGGCTTTAGGAGGGCCTTTAAAAATCCGTTTTTCTCCCCACTCTGAACTAATCTCATGTTAAAATGCTAGCGAGACGGTCTTAAAAAAAAACAAAAAACCTTCCCTCAGCGAGGCGATCTTCTGCCTTCCGCCAGACCGCCGCTCTAAATACAAACAGGATTATTTTAGCCCGGAAAACAGCTAAAATCTCGGATTATTCTCCCTCTACCCCCCCCCCCCCCTTCCGGAGCAACGTTTCAGTAGAAGCTTCTCCTTCTGGTTTGTCTCTTCTTTTTTCCACTCGCCCTCTTTTGTAGCCCGGGTTTTCTGCCATGTAACTGCACATATCGGTCGGTTTTATTTCTCTCTCTCTCCTTAAAAAAAATCCTTCTGTGGCAGAGATTAGGAAAACTAACGCCTCTCCTTTGATGTTTATACGCCCAAAGCATCATTTCAGATTTCCATAATTTACTCACCTTTTGCTAAAAATTTAGACCTTTCCTTTCCTTTCCTTTCCTTTCCTTTCCTTTCCTTTCCTTTCCTTTCCTTTCCTCGAAGCCAAAATACCTGAGTTTTCGAAACGTCCCCCTGTTGTCTCTCAGGCCCAAACGGGTTGCGATAATCTTCTGGGGGGGGGGAGGTTGGGGCAGTAGGGCTCTGGAATGTACTCCCCCCCCCAACGATTTGTGAAGTCAAGTGATTTTTAAATTCCGTATTTGGGTAAACCCGTCAGGAAGTTCTCCTGTGCAAATCTATGTAATAAAGGAAAACTATTAACTGGTTAAACACACAATTGGGAGCTTCTTGCTTGTGTGCAAGAATGACCCCTTCTGTCGATGGCAGCGCCTGCAGGAGAACTTTCCCAAGACGGGAATTTGCGCTGTTGGGCTATTTTTATTACTATTAGCAAAAGGAGAGCCTGAAAACATTAGCCCGCTGCTGGAATTTATTTCCTGTTGTTATTGTTGTCATTATTATGAATGGTCACAGTTGAATATTTGACAGGTGGATGGCGTTCTGCAGTTCTAGATCTAGACAAGTTCTTGGAAACGGCAAATGTATCTTTGCAGGATTCTTCTTCTGGAGCTGAGCGGGTGTTACTTGCTCCGTGGCCAGAGGGCCCAGGTGTCTCTTGAGACTTCGAGGCTCTGCTCCAAGGGCTCCCATGAAAACCGACAAGGCGGTCACCTTCTTCTCTCCGAGGTGCCTAACTCTTTTCTAGGTCTTGGTATTTTTCTGGTTTTCTCCTGTTCTTTCTTTTCTCCTGGGCTTGCGGTATCAATGATCCAAACCCTATTTCTTATTCCCGCCCCCCCACACACACACACATACAATTGTGATAGCAGAGATGTTAAGCTTCAGGTTTCTGTCTGTTTGTAATTAAAAGTCCTAAAGAATATTTGTTCCATTGTTCTCCAGGATCTTGCCTGGTTTGTGCTCCCCTGAATTTCAGGCAGACTTCTTGCAAAGATCCCCGCGCAACAGAGATGCTGCTGCTTAGTTGTTTGAGCGATTTTACTGCAGGCGCTGACCATGTGGTCGGCTGCTTCAGCCTTTGTCTTTCAAAGTCGACATTTGCTGTCATCACTGGTCTCTTGGATCTGGGCTTTCAGACTATTTTGCGCGCCTGTTCGTGGGCAGCAAGAACAAGGCCTTCTGCTTCTGCTGCGAATCCACCGAAAAGTGCCCATTTTGGAGCCACTTCCGGGTGTTTTTGCTCTCCTCGATGTCATTCAAATATTGCTCAAGCAAGTGCTTTTCCTTCCGGTTGCCAAATTGAGCTTTGATTGCAATCTTTTCGTAATCTTCTTTGGCTCCTGTATCCTTAAATAAGTCTTCCTTGTACACTTCAGCTAGAAGTTTCTCTTTGCTTTTCTTGGTGCGGTCATCCAATGCTCCTTTTTTTTTCTCAATTACTTGCTTAATTTTCAGGAGGCCGCTCCCACCTAATTTTCCTGGTAAGTAAAGACAATCAGCACCAAGGGGGGAGTGAGTGATGCATCATCATTGTCTTGTGAGTTCTGGAATCTCTTGCTTCTCTTTCTGTTCGTTGCCAATCAATAGTGCCCGCTGTGTATCTTAGAGCGGGGACGGCCCATGTGTTAATCCATTTAATTGGAGGCAACACGGTATCTTTTTAACACTTGGGTAATACTCCGTGGTTGCATTTTTCTTAAGGGCATGTTTGATGTTGTTTGGTGCGTTGATTTCTATCTTTCCTCTGTCCAATATTGTTCTATCAATGCAACTATATCTTGAAGTTCTTTGCAGTCAATTTGATATCATCGCTGTAGCCACCTGAGCGGGGAGTTCCGGGGTCAGAGTTCTTAGTGCACTTCTAGCCTGTCCCTTCCTCGCCAGGCGCGAGTTCTCTGGGTTTCCACCCCTGAGCGCTGGCTTCCGGGTCAGGTGGTTCCTGGAGCAGGGGGCAAACCGGCCTTGGCCTTGTCGGGTCAGAGGGGGGAATCTGCCCCCCTCCTCTCTGCAAAGCTCCCTCCATTTGCTCCTCAGGGGGGAGGGAGAGGTGGTCTCTCGGAAGATCCGCCTTTGTTGGGGGGGGGGGTGTCGCCTCCCTCGTCCCGCGTATCTTGCCGGGAGCTTTGGCGGCTCAGGGGCAGCAGGTTTACCTTCATCGTTGGCGGCAGTCGGGGGGGGGGGGGCTTCTGGCGCAGAAGCGGATCCACCCACGTTTGTTGTCTTCCCTGGAGGAATGCTCCCATTCCGTTGAGTGGAACCTTTTCAGGCCCAACCCTTTGCATGTTTTAGTTACAATGCAAATCCTAATATCGGAGTCGGAGCCTTCCTGCCGAATTAAACGCTTTTGTTTCGGGTTGCACAACTGTCCCTCTGTTCAAAGAGAAGCTGCAGCCTGACCTGGAAATGAGTGGGGCTGACAGCCTAGCAAATACCCACAAGAGGGGGTTTGCAACCTGAGTACCAATTCTGCCCCTGCAGCCAATGCCAGGGACTTGCGGAGGGGTCAGCCTTCAATATCCGCCTCCCCCCCGCCCCGTCTCCTGGGCCTCCACGAAACCGACGGCCCTTATAGAATCGCTCGTAGGACCTTTAGTTCCATTTTACACGGGGAGAAGTGGGGCCAGGGTTTACTCAGGAGTAAGTGTGGCGTCTTCAGTTTCTTGCGCGTTCGAGTGCCCGAAAGCAGTTGCGCTTTGGAAGCACAAGTCTCGCCGATTTGGGGGGGGGGGGCTTGCGCCCCAGAGCGAACCACGCGCGTCGACTGCCCCTGGGGGCTTCGCTGCCCCGCTAAAGGGAGGAAGGCGCGGCAGGGCGGCTGGCCCCCCTCGGGCTGGACTGTGCGGGTTGGGGCCTCCTGGGAAGGGGACTGGAATCGCCAGCCGGAGCGCAGCGTTGGCCTTCGGAAAGGCAGCCTGGGGCTGGCGGAGCCTCCCTGCGGAGCTGAGCTAGGCCTGGCCGGGGCTTGGGGGAGCCGTGGGCCGAAGGAGGCCAGCAGACAGGCGCCCGGGCGGGAGGGGGGGGGCTTGAGGCAAGTCTACTTGGGAGTATAGGCCGCTGCTGCCCTCCTCCGTAGGACCGGCTGCCGCCGAGGACCCGCGCGGAGTTGCTTTCGAGTGACGTCCTGGAGACTATTCCGGAGGGTGCAGGAAGAAGGGGGGGGGAGCAAGAGGGCCTCCTCCCCTCCCCCCCCCCACGAAAGAGAAAGGCCAAGCAGCCCGTCCAGCAAAGAGCTCTGAAGGAGAAGACGGCACTTCTTCCTGCCTCCTCCGAGGACATTCTGGGATCAAACCAAGCGCACCCCAAACAGCAGCCACGGAGAGCTGCTTGACCGAAATGGCCGCGCCAGACAGCCGGGCCCTCCTCGGGGGCTGAACTCGTCCACTCCATGATCCAACCCCGCCCTGCGAGCTTCAGAGAAAAGGCTCCGGCGCGCCGCATCCTAAAAACTGGCTGAGATGCAAACGAGCTGCTTGAGCCCCGGCTCCACTGAAGCCTGCCGGCGTCTGCTTGACCCTGCGGAGCCTCGAGGGAGGAGCGCCCCGGGGTGGGGGTTTTTTTTTGGGGGGGGAGGGGTGTGTTCACTGCCTACGAAGGAGATCCCGCTGTTTTGTTTTTGAGGATGTCATTCGGGTCTTCTTAGAGGGCAACTGCATACGGCGTCCCTCCAGTTTGCCGTGGGTCTCAGAGTAACTCTGCAGGGGCGCTGTCGGAGTCCCAGCACTTTCTCCCCCGGTCTCCAGTTTTCTAGGGTGCCCAAGTGGTCCTTTGCCTAGCGGAATCGCCCTCTCTCGCGTCCAGCCGGGGGAAAGCCTGCGCTGGTCCAAAGAACACCCCGCCGCCGCCGCCGCCATGGCAGTCAATCGCCTGTGGGCTTGGGGAGACTCTCGGCTTCAGCGCTGTGACGGAACCGGAGCTCTGGGTTTCCTCTTCAGTAGGGCACTGCTAAAGCAACGGCACCGCCTGTAAAAAGCTCCCGGGCAAAATCTGGACCTTCCTGCCCTGTCTCTGAAAGGCCTTTCGCCGCCCCGCCCCGTCCTGCCTGCCAAGCCGGGCTCCCCTTCTCGTCCATTAACAGACGCCCTTCCGAGCAAGACGCTTGAAGAGTCGGCGGAGGGATTGAGAAAGACCCAGAAAAGAAAGAGACCGGCGCTCGCGCGTTTGCGGGGCGAATCCACGCACATCTCCTTGTGTAGAACAGCCGATCAATTATTAATCGTTAGCGTCAACAATGGGGTTATAATTACTTTCGGTTACTTAAAGGCATATTTATTTATTTCCCCCTCTCTGGCCGCGTCTCCCCCCTCTCGGCTCTGGCAATTAGCTAATCCTCGGGTGTAATGGATGCCAAGGCTCTTTCATTAGGCGGGCCTCGGTGGGCTCCGGGCCTCTCCTGGCGGCGGGATGGAAGGAAGGAAGGAAGGAAGGAAG